>NC_092418.1:2112387-2374778 GCF_040894005.1 Engystomops pustulosus | reverse complement strand
TACCAATATACACAAGTATGTTCACATATACAGAATATACATATATATATATATACAATATACATAGTATACACACACACACAGAATATACATATATATACATATACACAGTATATACACACACACAGAATATACATATATATACATATACACAGTATATACACACACACACAGAATATACATATATGTACAATATACACAGTATATACTCACACACCGAATATATATATATACAATATACACAGTATATACACACACACAGAATATACATATATATATATACAATATACACAGTATGTACACATACACAGAATATACATATATATATACAATATACACAGTATGTTCACATATACAGAAATATACATATATATATACAATATACACAGTATACACACACACACAGAATATACATATATATACAATATACACAGTATGTACACATACACAGAATATACATATATATACAATATACACAGTATATACACACACACAGAATATACATATATATACAATATACACAGTATATACACATACACAGAATATAGATATATATACAATATACACAGTATGTACACATATACAGAATATACATATATATACAATATACACAGTATATACACACACACAGAATATACATATATATATACAATATACACAGTATGTACACATATACAGAATATACATATATATATATACAATATACACAGTATATACACACACACAGAATATACATATATATACAATATACACAGTATATACACACACACACAGAATATACATATATATACAATATACACAGTATATACACATCACAGAATATACATATATATACAATATACACAGTATATACACACACACAGAATATACATATATATACAATATACACAGTATATACACATACACAGAATATACATATATATACAATATACACAGTATATACACACACACAGAATATACATATATATACAATATACACAGTATATACACACACACAGAATATACATATATATACAATATACACAGTATATACACATACACAGAATATACATATATATACAATATACACAGTATATACACATACACAGAATATACATATATATACAATATACACAGTATATACACACACACAGATATACATATATATACAATATACACAGTATATACACACACACAGAATATACATATATATACAATATACACAGTATATACACACACAGAATATACATATATATACAATATACACAGTATATACACACACACAGAATATACATATATATACAATATACACAGTATATACACACACACAGAATATACATATATATACAATATACACAGTATATACACATACACAGAATATACATATATATACAATATACACAGTATATACACATACACAGAATATACATATATATATAATATACACAGTATATACACACACACAGAATATACATATATATATACAATATACACAGTATATACACACACACAGAATATAGATATATATATACAATATACACAGTATGTACACATACACAGAATATACATATATATATACAATATACACAGTATGTACACACACACAGAATATACATATAATACAATATACACAGTATATACACATACACAGAATATACATATATATATACAATATACACAGTATATACACACACACAGAATATACATATATATATACAATATACACAGTATGTACACACACACAGAATATACATATATATACAATATACACAGTATATACACATACACAGAATATACATATATATATACAATATACACAGTATATACACACACACAGAATATACATATATATACAATATACACAGTATATACACACACACAGAATATACATATATATACAATATACACAGTATATACACATACACAGAATATACATATATATACAATATACACAGTATATACACACACACAGAATATACATATATATACAATATACACAGTATATACACACACACAGAATATACATATATATACAATATACACAGTATATACACACACACAGAATATACATATATATACAATATACACAGTATATACACATACACAGAATATACATATATATACAATATACACAGTATATACACACACACAGAATATAGATATATATACAATATACACAGTATATACACATACACAGAATATACATATATATATACAATATACACAGTATATACACACACACAGAATATACATATATATACAATATACACAGTATATACACATACACAGAATATAGATATATATACAATATACACAGTATGTACACACACACAGAATATACATATATATACAATATACACAGTATATACACACACACAGAATATACATATATATATACAATATACACAGTATATACACACAACAGAATATACATATATATATACATATACACAGTATATACACACACACAGAATATAGCTATATATATACAATATACACAGTATATACACATACACAGAATATACATATATATATACAATATACACAGTATATACACACACACAGAATATACATATATATACAATATACACAGTATATACACACACACAGAATATACATATATATATACATATACACAGTATATACACACACACAGAATATACATATATATACAATATACACAGTATATACACATACACAGAATATACATATATATACAATATACACAGTATATACACACACACAGAATATACATATATATACAATATACACAGTATATACACACACACAGAATATACATATATATACAATATACACAGTATTTACACACACACAGAATATAGATATATATACATTATACACAGTATATACACATACACAGAATATATATATATATATACAATATACACAGTATATACACATACACAGAATATACATATATATACAATATACACAGTATATACACATACACAGAATATACATATATATACAATATACACAGTATATACACACACACAGAATATACATATATATACAATATACACAGTATATACACATACACAGAATATACATATATATACAATATACACAGTATGTACACACACACAGAATATACATATATATATAATATACACAGTATGTACACATACACAGAATATAGCATATATATACAATATACACAGTATATACACACACACAGAATATACATATATATACAATATACACAGTATATACACACACACAGAATATAGATATATATACAATATACACAGTATGTACACATACACAGAATATACATATTATATACAATATACACAGTATATACACATACACAGAATATACATATATATACAATATACACAGTATATACACACACACAGAATATACATATATATACAATATACACAGTATATACACACACACAGAATATACATATATATACAATATACACAGTATGTACACATACACAGAATATACATATATATACAATATACACAGTATATACACACACAGAATATACATATATATACAATATACACAGTATATACACATACACAGAATATACATATATATACAATATACACAGTATGTACACATACACAGAATATACATATATATATACAATATACACAGTATGTACACATACACAGAATATACATATATATACAATATACACAGTATATACACACACACAGAATATACATATATATACAATATACACAGTATATACACACACACACAGAATATACATATATATACAATATACACAGTATATACACATACACAGAATATACATATATATACAATATACACAGTATATACACACACAGAATATACATATATATACAATATACACAGTATATACACACACACAGAATATACATATATATACAATATACACAGTATATACACATACACAGAATATACATATATATACAATATACACAGTATATACACATACACAGAATATACATATATATACAATATACACAGTATATACACACACACAGAATATACATATATATACAATATACACAGTATATACACATACACAGAATATACATATATATACAATATACACAGTATATACACACACACAGAATATACATATATATACAATATACACAGTATATACACATACACAGAATATACATATATATACAATATACACAGTATATACACATACACAGAATATACATATATATACAATATACACAGTATATACACACACACAGAATATACATATATATACAATATACACAGTATATACACATATACAGAATATACATATATATACAATATACACAGTATGTACACCACACAGAATATACATATATATACAATATACACAGTATATACACACACACAGAATATACATATATATACAATATACACAGTATATACACACACACAGAATATATATATATATACAATATACACAGTATATACACATACACAGAATATACATATATATACAATATACACAGTATATACACACACACAGAATATACATATATATACAATATACACAGTATATACACACACACAGAATATACATATATATATAATATACACAGTATATACACACACACAGAATATATATATATATACATATATACACAGTATATACACATACACAGAATATATATATATATATATATATATATACAATATACACAGTATATACACACACACAGAATATACATATATATACAATATACACAGTATATACACATACACAGAATATACATATATATACAATATACACAGTATATACACACACACAGAATATACATATATATACAATATACACAGTATATACACACACACAGAATATAGATATATATACAATATACACAGTATATACACATACACAGAATATACATATATATACAATATACACAGTATATACACACACACAGAATATAGATATATATATACAATATACACAGTATATACACATACACAGAATATACATATATATACAATATACACAGTATGTACACATACACAGAATATACATATATATACAATATACACAGTATATACACATACACAGAATATACATATATATACAATATACACAGTATATAGACACACACAGAATATACATATATATACAATATACACAGTATATACACATACACAGAATATACATATATATACAATATACACAGTATATACACATACACAGAATATACATATATATATACAATATACACAGTATATACACACACACAGAATATACATATATATACAATATACACAGTATATACACACACACAGAATATACATATATATACAATATACACAGTATATACACACACACAGAATATACATATATATACAATATACACAGTATATACACACACACAGAATATACATATATATACAATATACACAGTATGTACACATACACAGAATATACATATATATACAATATACACAGTATATACACACACAGAATATACATATATATACAATATACACAGTATATACACACACACAGAATATACATATATATACAATATACACAGTATATACACACACACAGAATATACATATATATACAATATACACAGTATATACACATACACAGAATATACATATATATACAATATACACAGTATATACACACACACAGAATATACATATATATACAATATACACAGTATATACACACACACAGAATATACATATATATATACAATATACACAGTATGTACACATATACAGAATATACATATATATACAATATACACAGTATATACACATATACAGAATATACATATATATATATACAATATACACAGTATGTACACATACACACAGAATATACATATATATACAATATAAACAGTATATACACACACACAGAATATACATATATATACAATATACACAGTATATACACATACACAGAATATACATATATATATACAATATAAACAGTATATACACACACACAGAATATACATATATATACAATATACACAGTATATACACACACACAGAATATACATATATATACAATATACACAGTATATACACATACACAGAATATACATATATATACAATATAAACAGTATATACACACACACAGAATATACATATATATACAATATACACAGTATATACACACACACAGAATATACATATATATATACAATATACACAGTATATACACATACACAGAATATACATATATATACAATATACACAGTATGTACACACACAGAATTTAGATATATATACAATATACACAGTATATACACATACACAGAATATACATATATATACAATATACACAGTATATACACACACACAGAATATACATATATATATATACAATATACACAGTATGTACACAACACACAGAATATACATATATATACAATATACACAGTATATACACACACACACACAGAATATACATATATGTACAATATACACAGTATATACTCACACACAGAATATATATATATACAATATACACAGTATATACACACACACAGAATATACATATATATATATATACAATATACACAGTATGTACACATACACAGAATATACATATATATATACAATATACACAGTATGTTCACATATACAGAATATACATATATATATACAATATACACAGTATACACACACACACAGAATATACATATATATACAATATACACAGTATGTACACATACACAGAATATACATATATATACAATATACACAGTATATACACATACACAGAATATACATATATATACAATATACACAGTATATACACATACACAGAATATACATATATATACAATATACACAGTATGTACACACACACAGAATATACATATATATACAATATACACAGTATGTACACACACACAGAATATACATATATATACAATATACACAGTATATACACACACACAGAATATACATATATATACAATATACACAGTATATACACACACAGAATATACATATATATACAATATACACAGTATATACACACACACAGAATATACATATATATACAATATACACAGTATATACACACACAGAATATAGATATATATACAATATACACAGTATGTACACATATACAGAATATACATATATATACAATATACACAGTATATACACACACACAGAATATACATATATATACAATATGCACAGTATATACACACACAGAATATACATATATATACAATATACACAGTATATACACACACACAGAATATACATATATATACAATATACACAGTATATACACATACACAGAATATAGATATATATACAATATACACAGTATGTACACATATACAGAATATACATATATATACAATATACACAGTATATACACACACACAGAATATACATATATATATACAATATACACAGTATGTACACATACACAGAATATACATATATATACAATATACACAGTATATACACACAACACAGAATATACATATATGTACAATATACACAGTATATACTCACACACAGAATATACATATATATATACAATATACACAGTATGTTCACATATACAGAATATACATATATATATACAATATACACAGTATAACACACACACACAGAATATACATATATATACAATATACACAGTATGTACACATACACAGAATATACATATATATACAATATACACAGTATGTTACACATATACAGAATATACATATATATATATACAATATACACAGTATACACACACACACAGAATATACAATATATATACAATATACACAGTATATACACACACACAGAATATACATATATATACAATATACACAGTATATACACACACACACAGAATATACATATATGTACAATATACACAGTATATACTCACACACAGAATATATATATATACAATATACACAGTATATACACACACAGAGAATATACATATATATATATACAATATACACAGTATGTACACATACACAGAATATACATATATATATACAATATACACAGTATGTTCACATATACAGAATATACATATATATATATACAATATACACAGTATACACACACACACAGAATATACATATATATACAATATACACAGTATGTACACATACACAGAATATACATATATATACAATATACACAGTATATACACACACACAGAATATACATATATATACAATATACACAGTATACACACACACACAGAATATAGATATATATACAATATACACAGTATGTACACATATACAGAATATACATATATATACAATATACACAGTATATACACACACACAGAATATACATATATATATACAATATACACAGTATGTACACATATACAGAATATACATATATATATATACAATATACACAGTATATACACACACACAGAATATACATATATATACAATATACACAGTATATACACATACACAGAATATACATATATATACAATATACACAGTATATACACACACACAGAATATACATATATATACAATATACACAGTATATACACATACACAGAATATACATATATATACAATATACACAGTATATACACACACACAGAATATACATATATATACAATATACACAGTATATACACACACACAGAATATACATATATATACAATATACACAGTATATACACATACACAGAATATACATATATATACAATATACACAGTATATACACACACACAGAATATACATATATATACAATATACACAGTATATACACACACACAGAATATACATATATATACAATATACACAGTATATACACACACACAGAATATACATATATATACAATATACACAGTATATACACATACACAGAATATACATATATATACAATATACACAGTATATACACACACACAGAATATAGATGTATATACAATATACACAGTATATACACATACACAGAATATACATATATATATACAATATACACAGTATATACACACACACAGAATATACATATATATACAATATACACAGTATATACACACACACAGAATATAGATATATATATACAATATACACAGTATATACACACACACAGAATATACATATATATACATATGCACAGTATATACACACACACAGAATATACATATATATATACAATATACACAGTATATACACACACACAGAATATACATATATATACAATATACACAGTATATACACATACACAGAATATACATATATATACAATATACACAGTATGTACACATACACAGAATATACATATATATACAATATACACAGTATATACACACACACAGAATATACATATATATATATACAATATACACAGTATATACACACACACAGAATATACATATATATACAATATACACAGTATGTACACACACAGAATATAGATATATATACAATATACACAGTATATACACACACACAGAATATACATATATATACAATATACACAGTATATACACACACACAGAATATACATATATATACAATATACACAGTATATACACACACACAGAATATACATATATATACAATATACACAGTATATACACACACACAGAATATACATATATATACAATATACACAGTATATACACACACACAGAATATACATATATATACAATATACACAGTATATACACACACACAGAATATACATATATATACAATATACACAGTATGTACACATACACAGAATATACATATATATACAATATACACAGTATATACACACACACAGAATATACATATATATACAATATACACAGTATATACACACACACAGAATATACATATATATACAATATACACAGTATTTACACACACACCACAGAATATACATATATATACAATATACACAGTATATACACACACACAGAATATACATATATATACAATATACACAGTATTTACACACACAGAATATAGATATATATACAATATACACAGTATGTACACATACACAGAATATACATATATATACAATATACACAGTATATACACATACACAGAATATACATATATATACAATATACACAGTATATACACACACACAGAATATACATATATATACAATATACACAGTATATACACACACACAGAATATACATATATACAATATACACAGTATGTACACATACACAGAATATACATATATATACAATATACACAGTATATACACACACACAGAATATACATAATATACAATATACACAGTATATACACATACACAGAATATACATATATATACAATATACACAGTATGTACACATACACAGAATATACATATATATATACAATATACACAGTATGTACACATACACAGAATATACATATATATACAATATACACAGTATATACACACACAGAATATACATATATATACAATATACACAGTATGTACACACACACAGAATATACATATATATATATACAATATACACAGTATGTACACATACACAGAATATACATATATATACAATATACACAGTATATACACATACACAGAATATACATATATATATACAATATACACAGTATATACACATACACAGAATATACATATATATACAATATACACAGTATATACACACACACACAGAATATACATATATATACAATATACACAGTATATACACATACACAGAATATACATATATATACAATATACACAGTATATACACACACAGAATATACATATATATACAATATACACAGTATATACACACACACAGAATATACATATATATACAATATACACAGTATATACACATACACAGAATATACATATATATACAATATACACAGTATATACACATACACAGAATATACATATATATACAATATACACAGTATATACACACACACAGAATATACTATATATATACAATATACACAGTATATACACATACACAGAATATACATATATATACAATATACACAGTATATACACACACACAGAATATACATATATATACAATATACACAGTATATACACATACACAGAATATACATATATATACAATATACACAGTATATACACATACACAGAATATACATATATATACAATATACACAGTATATACACATACACAGAATATACATATATATACAATATACACAGTATATACACATATACAGAATATACATATATATACAATATACACAGTATGTACACACACAGAATATACATATATATATACAATATACACAGTATATACACACACACAGAATATACATATATATACAATATACACAGTATATACACATACACAGAATATACATATATATACAATATACACAGTATATACACATACACAGAATATACATATATATATACAATATACACAGTATATACACACACACAGAATATACATATATATACAATATACACAGTATATACACATATACAGAATATACATATATATACAATATACACAGTATGTACACACACAGAAT
Source organism: Engystomops pustulosus (assembly GCF_040894005.1). Classification (NCBI taxonomy): domain Eukaryota; kingdom Metazoa; phylum Chordata; class Amphibia; order Anura; family Leptodactylidae; genus Engystomops; species Engystomops pustulosus. Next base: position 2,363,329 of record NC_092418.1, on the reverse strand, counting down.
ATACATATATATACAATATACACAGTATATACACATACACAGAATATACATATATATACAATATACACAGTATATACACACACACAGAATATACATATATATACAATATACACAGTATATACTCACACACAGAATATATATATATACAATATACACAGTATATACACATACACAGAATATACATATATATACAATATACACAGTATATACACACACACAGAATATACATATATATACAATATACACAGTATATACACACACACAGAATATACATATATATACAATATACACAGTATATACACACACACAGAATATAGATATATATACAATATACACAGTATATACACACACACAGAATATACATATATATACAATATACACAGTATATACACATACACAGAATATACATATATATACAATATACACAGTATATACACACACAGAATATACATATATATACAATATACACAGTATATACACATACACAGAATATACATATATATACAATATACACAGTATATACACACACACAGAATATACATATATATACAATATACACAGTATATACACATACACAGAATATACATATATATACAATATACACAGTATGTACACATATACAGAATATACATATATATACAATATACACAGTATATACACATACACAGAATATACATATATATACAATATACACAGTATACACACACACACAGAATATACATATATATACAATATACACAGTATATACACACACACAGAATATACATATATATACAATATACACAGTATATACACACACACAGAATATAGATATATATACAATATACACAGTATATACACATACACAGAATATACATATATATACAATATACACAGTATATACACACACACAGAATATACATATATATACAATATACACAGTATATACACACACACAGAATATACATATATATACAATATACACAGTATATACACACACACAGAATATACATATATATACAATATACACAGTATATACACATACACAGAATATACATATATATACAATATACACAGTATATACACACACACAGAATATACATATATATACAATATACACAGTATATACACATACACAGAATATACATATATATACAATATACACAGTATATACACACACACAGAATATACATATATATACATTATACACAGTATATACACACACACAGAATATATATATATATATATATACAATATACACAGTATATACACATACACAGAATATACATATATATACAATATACACAGTATACACACACACACAGAATATACATATATATACAATATACACAGTATACACACACACACAGAAAATACATATATATACAATATACACAGTATGTACACATACACAGAATATACATATATATATAATATACACAGTATACACACACACACAGAATATACATATATATACAATATACACAGTATACACACACACACAGAATATAATATATATACAATATACACAGTATATACACACACACAGAATATACATATATATACAATATACACAGTATGTACACATACACAGAATATACATATATATACAATATACACAGTATATACACTTACACAGAATATACATATATATACAATATACACAGTATATACACACACACAGAATATACATATATATACAATATACACAGTATATACACACACACAGAATATACATATATATATACAATATACACAGTATATACACACACACAGAATATACATATATATACAATATACACAGTATATACACACACACAGAATATACATATATATATACAATATACACAGTATATACACACACACAGAATATACATATATATACAATATACACAGTATATACACATACACAGAATATACATATATATACAATATACACAGTATATACACACACACAGAATATACATATATATACAATATACACAGTATGTACACATACACAGAATATATATATATATATACAATATACACAGTATATACACATACACAGAATATACATATATATACAATATACACAGTATATACACACACACAGAATATACATATATATACAATATACACAGTATGTACACATACACAGAATATAATATATATATACAATATACACAGTATATACACATACACAGAATATACATATATATACAATATACACAGTATATACACACACACAGAATATACATATATATATACAATATACACAGTATATACACACACACAGAATATACATATATATACAATATACACAGTATATACACATACACAGAATATACATATATATATACAATATACACAGTATATACACATACACAGAATATACATATATATACAATATACACAGTATGTACACATACACAGAATATACATATATATACAATATACACAGTATATACACATACAGAATATACATATATATACAATATACACAGTATATACACACACACAGAATATACATATATATACAATATACACAGTATGTACACATACACAGAATATACATATATATACAATATACACAGTATATACACACACAGAATATACATATATATACAATATACACAGTATATACACATACACACACAGAATATACATATATATACAATATACACAGTATATACACACACACAGAATATACATATATATACAATATACACAGTATATACACATACACAGAATATACATATATATACAATATACACAGTGTATACACACACATAGAATATACATATATATATACAATATACACAGTATAAACACACACACAGAATATACATATATATACAATATACACAGTATATACACACACAGAATATACATATATATATACAATATACACAGTATATACACACACACAGAATATACATATATATACAATATACACAGTATATACACACACAGAATATACATATATATACAATATACACAGTATATACACATACACAGAATATAGATATATATATATATACAATATACACAGTATATACACATACACAGAATATACATATATATACAATATACACAGTATATACACACACACAGAATATACATATATATATACAATATACACAGTATATACACACACACAGAATATACATATATATACAATATACACAGTATATACACATACACAGAATATACATATATATATACAATATACACAGTATATACACATACACAGAATATACATATATATACAATATACACAGTATATACACACACAGAATATACATATATATACAATATACACAGTATATACACACACACAGAATATACATATATATACAATATACACAGTATGTACACACACACACAGAATATACATATATATACAATATACACAGTATATACACACACACACAGAATATACATATATATACAATATACACAGTATATACACACACACAGAATATAGATATATATATATATATATATATATACAATATACACAGTATATACACATACACAGAATATACATATATATATACAATATACACAGTATGTACACATACACAGAATATACATATATATACAATATACACAGTATATACACACACACAGAATATACATATATATACAATATACACAGTATACACACACAGAATATACATATATATACAATATACACAGTATATACACACACAGAATATACATATATACACAATATACACAGTATGTACACATACACAGAATATACATATATATACAATATACACAGTATATACACATACACAGAATATACATATATATACAATATACACAGTATATACACACACACAGAATATACATATCTATACAATATACACAGTATATACACACACAGAATATACATATATATACAATATACACAGTATATACACACACAGAATATACATATATATACAATATACACAGTATATACACATACACAGAATATACATATATATATACAATATACACAGTATATACACATACACAGAATATACATATATACACAATATACACAGTATATACACATACACAGAATATACATATATATATATACAATATACACAGTATGTACACATACACAGAATATACATATATATATACAATATACACAGTATATACACATACACAGAATATACATATATATACAATATACACAGTATATACACACACACAGAATATACATATATATACAATATACACAGTATATACACATACACAGAATATACATATATATACAATATACACAGTATATACACACACACAGAATATACATATATATATACAATATACACAGTATGTACACATACACAGAATATACATATATATACAATATACACAGTATGTACACACACAGAATATACATATATATATACAATATACACAGTATGTACACATACACAGAATATATATATATATATACAATATACACAGTATGTACACATACACAGAATATACATATATACACAGTATATACACACACACAGAATATACATATTTATATATACAATATACACAGTATGTACACATACACAGAATATACATATATACACAATATACACAGTATATACACACACACAGAATATACATATATATATACAATATACACAGTATATACACACACAGAATATACATATATATACAATATACACAGTATATACACACACACACAGAATATACATATATATACAATATACACAGTATATACACATACACAGAATATAGATATATATATACAATATACACAGTATATACACATACACAGAATATACATATATATACAAAATAAACAGTATGTACACACACACAGAATATACATATATATACAATATACACAGTATATACACACACACAGAATATACATATATATACAATATACACAGTATGTACACATACACAGAATATACATATATATACAATATACACAGTATATACACATACACAGAATATACATATATATACAATATACACAGTATATACACATACACAGAATATAGATATATATACAATATACACAGTATATACACATACACAGAATATAGATATATATACAATATACACAGTATATACACATACACAGAATATACATATATATACAATATACACAGTATGTACACACACACAGAATATACATATATATACAATATACACAGTATATACACACACACAGAATATACATATATATACAATATACACAGTATGTACACACACACAGAATATACATATATATACAATATACACAGTATATACACACACACACAGAATATACATATATATACAATATACACAGTATGTACACATACACAGAATATACATATATACACAATATAAACAGTATGTACACACACACAGAATATATATATATACAATATACACAGTATGTACACACACAGAATATATATATATATATATATATATATATATATATATATATATATATATACAATATACACAGTATATACACACACACAGAATATACATATATATACAATATACACAGTATGTACACACACACAGAATATACATATATATGCAATATACACAGTATATACACATACACAGAATATACATATATATACAATATACACAGTATATACACACACACAGAATATACATATATATACAATATACACAGTATGTACACACACACAGAATATACATATATATACAATATACACAGTATATACACATACACAGAATATACATATATATACAATATACACAGTATATACACACACACAGAATATAGATATATATACAATATACACAGTATATACACACACACAGAATATACATATATATATAATATACACAGTATATACACACACACAGAATATACATATATATACAATATACACAGTATATACACACACACAGAATATACATATATATACAATATACACAGTATGTACACACACACAGATTATACATATATATACAATATACACAGTATATACACATACACAGAATATACATATATATACAATATACACAGTATATACACACACACAGAATATACATATATATACAATATACACAGTATATACACATACACAGAATATATATATATATACAATATACACAGTATATACACACACAGAATATACATATATATACAATATACACAGTATGTACACATACACAGAATATACATATATATACAATATGCACAGTATATACACACACAGAATATAGATATATATACAATATACACAGTATATACACATACACAGAATATACATATATATACAATATACACAGTATGTACACATACACAGAATATACATATATATACAATATGCACAGTATATACACACACAGAATATACATATATATACAATATACACAGTATATACACACACACAGATATACATATATATACAATATACACAGTATATACACACACACAGAATATACATATATATACAATATACACAGTATGTACACATACACAGAATATACATATATATACAATATACACAGTATATACACATACACAGAATATACATATATATACAATATACACAGTATATACACACACACAGAATATACATATATATACAATATACACAGTATATAAACACACACAGAATATACATATATATACAATATACACAGTATATACACATACACAGAATATACATATACATATATATACAATATACACAGTATATACACACACACAGAATATACATATATATACAATATACACAGTATATACACACACACACAGAATATACATATATATACAATATACACAGTATATACACACACAGAATATACATATATATACAATATACACAGTATATACACACACACAGAATATACATATATATATACAATATACACAGTATATACACATACACAGAATATACATATATATACAATATACACAGTATGTACACATACACAGAATATACATATATATACAATATACACAGTATATACACATACACAGAATATACATATATATACAATATACACAGTATATACACACACACAGAATATACATATATATATACAATATACACAGTATGTACACATACACAGAATATACATATATATACAATATACACAGTATGTACACATACACAGAATATACATATATATACAATATACACAGTATATACACACACACAGAATATACATATATATACAATATACACAGTATGTACACATACACAGAATATACATATATATACAATATACACAGTATGTACACACACAGAATATACATATATATACAATATACACAGTATATACACATACACAGAATATACATATATATACAATATACACAGTATATACACATACACAGAATATACATATATATACAATATACACAGTATGTACACACACAGAATATACATATATATACAATATACACAGTATATACACATACACAGAATATACATATATATACAATATACACAGTATATACACATACACAGAATATACATATATATACAATATACACAGTATATACACACACACAGAATATACATATATATACAATATACACAGTATATACACACACACAGAATATACATATATATACAATATACACAGTATATACGCACACACACAGAATATACATATATATATACAATATACACAGTATATACACATACACAGAATATACATATATATACAATATACACAGTATGTACACATACACAGAATATACATATATACACAATATACACAGTATGTACACACACACAGAATATACATATTTATACAATATACACAGTATATACACATACACAGAATATACATATATATACAATATACACAGTATATACACATACACAGAATATACATATATATACAATATACACAGTATATACACATACACAGAATATACATATATATACAATATACACAGTATGTACACACACACAGAATATACATATATATACAATATACACAGTATATACACACACACAGAATATACATATATATACAATATACACAGTATATACACACACACAGAATATACATATATATACAATATACACAGTATATACACACACACAGAATATACATATATATACAATATACACAGTATGTACACACACACAGAATATACATATATATACAATATACACAGTATATACACACACACAGAATATAGATATATATATACAATATACACAGTATATACACACACACAGAATATACATATATATACAATATACACAGTATATACACACACAGAATATACATATATATACAATATAAACAGTATATACACACACACAGAATTTAGATATATATACAATATACACAGTATATACACATACACAGAATATACATATATATACAATATACACAGTATATACACATACACAGAATATACATATATATACAATATACACAGTATGTACACACACAGAATATACATATATATACAATATACACAGTATATACACACACACAGAATATACATATATGTACAATATACACAGTATATACTCACACACAGAATATATATATATATACAATATACACAGTATATACACATACACAGAATATACATATATATATACAATATACACAGTATATACACATACACAGAATATACATATATATACAATATACACAGTATGTACACACACACAGAATATACATATATATATACAATATACACAGTATGTACACACACACAGAATATACATATATATACAATATACACAGTATGTACACACACACAGAATATACATATATATACAATATACACAGTATGTACACACACACAGAATATACATATATATACAATATACACAGTATATACACACACACAGAATATACATATATATACAATATACACAGTATGTACACATACACAGAATATACATATATATATAGAATATACACAGTATATACACACACACAGAATATAGATATATATACAATATACACAGTATATACACATACACAGAATATACATATATATACAATATACACAGTATGTACACACACACAGAATATACATATATATACAATATACACAGTATATACACATACACAGAATATACATATATATACAATATACACAGTATATACACACACACAGAATATACATATATATACAATATACACAGTATATACACATACACAGAATATACATATATATACAATATACACAGTATATACACATACACAGAATATACATATATATACAATATACACAGTATATACACATACACAGAATATACATATATATACAATATACACAGTATATACACACACACAGAATATACATATATATACAATATACACAGTATATACACACACACAGAATATACCTATATATACAATATACACAGTATATACACATACACAGAATATACATATATATATACAATATACACAGTATGTACACACACAGAATATAAATATATATACAATATACACAGTATATACACACACACAGAATATACATATATATACAATATACACAGTATATACACACACACAGAATATAGATATATATACAATATACACAGTATATACACACACACAGAATATACATATATATACAATATACACAGTATATACACATACACAGAATATACATATATATACAATATACACAGTATATACACATACACAGAATATACATATATATACAATATACACAGTATATACACATACACAGAATATAGATATATATATACAATATACACAGTATATACACACACACAGAATATACATATATATACAATATACACAGTATATACACATACACAGAATATACATATATATACAATATACACAGTATATACACATACACAGAATATACATATATATACAATATACACAGTATATACACACACACAGAATATAGATATATATATACAATATACACAGTATATACACACACACAGAATATACATATATATACAATATACACAGTATATACACATACACAGAATATACATATATATACAATATACACAGTATATACACATACACAGAATATACATATATATACAATATACACAGTATATACCCACACAGAATATACATATATATACAATATACACAGTATATACACACACACAGAATATACATATATATACAATATACACAGTATATACACATACACAGAATATACATATATATACAATATACACAGTATATACACACACACAGAATATACATATATATACAATATACACAGTATATACACATACACAGAATATACATATATATACAATATACACAGTATATACACACACACAGAATATACATATATATACAATATACACAGTATATACACATACACAGAATATACATATATATACAATATACACAGTATATACACACACACAGAATATACATATATATACAATATACACAGTATATACACATACACAGAATATACATATATATACAATATACACAGTATATACACATACACAGAATATACATATATATACAATATACACAGTATATACACACACACAGAATATACATATATATACAATATACACAGTATATACACATACACAGAATATACATATATATACAATATACACAGTATGTACACACACAGAATATACATATATATACAATATACACAGTATATACACACACACAGAATATACATATATATACAATATACACAGTATATACTCACACACAGAATATATATATATATATATATATACAATATACACAGTATATACAAATACACAGAATATACATATATATACAATATACACAGTATATACACACACACAGAATATACATATATATACAATATACACAGTATATACACACACACAGAATATACATATATATACAATATACACAGTATATACACACACACAGAATATAGATATATATACAATATACACAGTATATACACATACACAGAATATACATATATATACAATATACACAGTATGTACACATATACAGAATATACATGTATATACAATATACACAGTATATACACATACACAGAATATACATATATATACAATATACACAGTATACACACACACACAGAATATACATATATATACAATATACACAGTATATACACACACAGAATATAGATATATATACAATATACACAGTATATACACACACACAGAATATAGATATATATACAATATACACAGTATATACACATACACAGAATATACATATATATACAATATACACAGTATATACACACACACAGAATATACATATATATACAATATACACAGTATATACACACACACAGAATATACATATATATACAATATACACAGTATATACACACACACAGAATATACATATATATACAATATACACAGTATGTACACACACACAGAATATACATATATATACAATATACACAGTATATACACACACACAGAATATACATATATATACAATATACACAGTATGTACACATACACAGAATATAGATATATATACAATATACACAGTATATACACATACACAGAATATAGATATATATACAATATACACAGTATGTACACACACACAGAATATACATATATATACAATATACACAGTATGTACACACACACAGAATATACATATATATACAATATACACAGTATATACACATACACAGAATATACATATATATACAATATACACAGTATTTACACATACACAGAATATACATATATATACAATATACACAGTATATACACATACACAGAATATACATATATATACAATATACACAGTATATACACATACACAGAATATACATATATATACAATATACACAGTATATACACATACACAGAATATACATATATATACAATATACACAGTATGTACACATACACAGAATATACATATATATACAATATACACAGTATATACACATACACAGAATATACATATATATACAATATACACAGTATGTACACACACAGAATATACATATATATATACAATATACACAGTATATACACATACACAGAATATACATATATATACAATATACACAGTATGTACACACACACAGAATATAGATATATATACAATATACACAGTATATACACACACACAGAATATACATATATACAATATACACAGTATATACACACACACAGAATATAGATATATATACAATATACACAGTATATACACACACACAGAATATACATATATACAATATACACAGTATATACACACACACAGAATATACATATATACAATATACACAGTATATACACACACACAGAATATAGATATATATACAATATACACAGTATATACACACACACAGAATATACATATATACAATATACACAGTATGTACACACACACAGAATATACATATATATACAATATACACAGTATATACACATACACAGAATATACATATATATACAATATACACAGTATTTACACATACACAGAATATACATATATATACAATATACACAGTATATACACATACACAGAATATACATATATATACAATATACACAGTATATACACATACACAGAATATACATATATATACAATATACACAGTATATACACATACACAGAATATACATATATATACAATATACACAGTATATACACATACACAGAATATACATATATATACAATATACACAGTATGTACACACACAGAATATACATATATATATACAATATACACAGTATATACACATACACAGAATATACATATATATACAATATACACAGTATGTACACACACACAGAATATAGATATATATACAATATACACAGTATATACACACACACAGAATATACATATATACAATATACACAGTATATACACACACACAGAATATACATATATATACAATATACACAGTATATACGCACACACACAGAATATACATATATATATACAATATACACAGTATATACACACACACAGAATATACATATATATATACAATATACACAGTATATACATATACACAATATACACATATATATACAATATACACAGTATATACACACACACAGAACATAGATATATATATACAATATACACAGTATATACACACACACAGAATATACATATATATACAATATACACAGTATATACACACACACAGAATATACATATATATACAATATACACAGTATATACACACACACAGAATATACATATATATACAATATACACAGTATGTACACACACACAGAATATACATATATATACAATATACACAGTATATACACACACACAGAATATACATATATATACAATATACACAGTATGTACACATACACAGAATATAGATATATATACAATATACACAGTATATACACATACACAGAATATAGATATATATACAATATACACAGTATGTACACACACACAGAATATACATATATATACAATATACACAGTATGTACACACACACAGAATATACATATATATATACAATATACACAGTATATACACATACACAGAATATACATATATATACAATATACACAGTATTTACACATACACAGAATATACATATATATACAATATACACAGTATATACACATACACAGAATATACATATATATACAATATACACAGTATATACACATACACAGAATATACATATATATACAATATACACAGTATATACACATACACAGAATATACATATATATACAATATACACAGTATGTACACATACACAGAATATACATATATATACAATATACACAGTATATACACATACACAGAATATACATATATATACAATATACACAGTATGTACACACACAGAATATACATATATATATACAATATACACAGTATATACACATACACAGAATATACATATATATACAATATACACAGTATGTACACACACACAGAATATAGATATATATACAATATACACAGTATATACACACACACAGAATATACATATATACAATATACACAGTATGTACACATACACAGAATATACATATATATATAGAATATACACAGTATATACACACACACAGAATATACATATATATACAATATACACAGTATTTACACATACACAGAATATACATATATATACAATATACACAGTATATACACATACACAGAATATACATATATATACAATATACACAGTATATACACACACACAGAATATACATATATATATACAATATACACAGTATGTACACACACACAGAATATACATATATATACAATATACACAGTATATACACATACACAGAATATACATATATACACAATATACACAGTATATACACACACACAGAATATACATATATATACAATATACACAGTATATACACATACACAGAATATACATATTTATACAATATACACAGTATATACACACACACAGAATATAGATATATATACAATATACACAGTATATACACACACACAGAATATACATATATACAATATACACAGTATATACACACACACAGAATATACATATATACAATATACACAGTATATACACACACACAGAATATAGATATATATACAATATACACAGTATATACACACACACAGAATATACATATATACAATATACACAGTATGTACACACACACAGAATATACATATATATACAATATACACAGTATATACACATACACAGAATATACATATATATACAATATACACAGTATTTACACATACACAGAATATACATATATATACAATATACACAGTATATACACATACACAGAATATACATATATATACAATATACACAGTATATACACATACACAGAATATACATATATATACAATATACACAGTATATACACATACACAGAATATACATATATATACAATATACACAGTATATACACATACACAGAATATACATATATATACAATATACACAGTATGTACACACACAGAATATACATATATATATACAATATACACAGTATATACACATACACAGAATATACATATATATACAATATACACAGTATGTACACACACACAGAATATAGATATATATACAATATACACAGTATATACACACACACAGAATATACATATATACAATATACACAGTATATACACACACACAGAATATACATATATATACAATATACACAGTATATACGCACACACACAGAATATACATATATATATACAATATACACAGTATATACACACACACAGAATATACATATATATATACAATATACACAGTATATACATATACACAATATACACATATATATACAATATACACAGTATATACACACACACAGAACATAGATATATATATACAATATACACAGTATATACACACACACAGAATATACATATATATACAATATACACAGTATATACACATACACAGAATATACATATATATACAATATACACAGTATATACACATACACAGAATATACATATATATATACAATATACACAGTATATACACACACACAGAATATACATATATATACAATATACACAGTATATACACATACACAGAATATACATATATATACAATATACACAGTATATACACACACACAGAATATACATATATATACAATATACACAGTATATACACATACACAGAATATACATATATATACAATATACACAGTATTTACACATACACAGAATATACATATATATACAATATACACAGTATATACACATACACAGAATATACATATATATACAATATACACAGTATATACACATACACAGAATATACATATATATACAATATACACAGTATATACACATACACAGAATATACATATATATACAATATACACAGTATATACACATACACAGAATATACATATATATACAATATACACAGTATGTACACACACAGAATATACATATATATATACAATATACACAGTATATACACATACACAGAATATACATATATATACAATATACACAGTATGTACACACACACAGAATATAGATATATATACAATATACACAGTATATACACACACACAGAATATACATATATACAATATACACAGTATATACACACACACAGAATATACATATATATACAATATACACAGTATATACGCACACACACAGAATATACATATATATATACAATATACACAGTATATACACACACACAGAATATACATATATATATACAATATACACAGTATATACATATACACAATATACACATATATATACAATATACACAGTATATACACACACACAGAACATAGATATATATATACAATATACACAGTATATACACACACACAGAATATACATATATATACAATATACACAGTATATACACATACACAGAATATACATATATATACAATATACACAGTATATACACATACACAGAATATACATATATATATACAATATACACAGTATATACACATACACAGAATATACATATATATACAATATACACAGTATATACACATACACAGAATATACATATATATACAATATACACAGTATATACACACACACAGAATATACATATATATACAATATACACAGTATATACACACACACAGAATATACATATATATACAATATACACAGTATATACACATACACAGAATATACATATATATACAATATACACAGTATATACACACACACAGAATATACATATATATACAATATACACAGTATATACACATACACAGAATATACATATATATACAATATACACAGTATATACACATACACAGAATATACATATATATACAATATACACAGTATATACACACACACAGAATATACATATATATATACAATATACACAGTATATACACACACACAGAATATAGATATATATACAATATACACAGTATATACACATACACAGAATATAGATATATATACAATATACACAGTATATACACACACACAGAATATACATATATATATACAATATACACAGTATATACACACACACAGAATATACATATATATATACAATATACACAGTATATACACACACACAGAATATACATATATATATACAATATACACAGTATATACACACACACAGAATATAGATATATATACAATATACACAGTATTTACACACACAGAATATAGATATATATACAATATACACAGTATATACACATACACAGAATATACATATATATACAATATACACAGTATATACACATACACAGAATATACATATATATACAATATACACAGTATATACACACACACAGAATATACATATATATATACAATATACACAGTATATACACACACACAGAATATACATATATATACAATATACACAGTATATACACACACACAGAATATAGATATATATACAATATACACAGTATATACACATACACAGAATATACATATATATATACAATATACACAGTATATACACACACACAGAATATACATATATATACAATATACACAGTATTTACACACACACAGAATATAGATATATATACAATATACACAGTATGTACACATACACAGAATATACATATATATATACAATATACACAGTATATACACATACACAGAATATACATATATATACAATATACACAGTATGTACACATACACAGAATATACATATATATATACAATATACACAGTATATACACATACACAGAATATACATATATATACAATATACACAGTACGTACACATACACAGAATATACATATATATATACAATATACACAGTATGTACACACACACAGAATATACATATATATACAATATACACAGTATATACACATACACAGAATATACATATATATACAATATACACAGTATATACACATACACAGAATATACATATATATACAATATACACAGTATATACACACACACAGAATATACATATATATACAATATACACAGTATATACACATACACAGAATATACATATATATATACAATATACACAGTATGTACACACACACAGAATATACATATATATACAATATACACAGTATATACACATACACAGAATATACATATATATATACAATATACACAGTATATACACATACACAGAATATACATATATATACAATATACACAGTATATACACACACAGAATATACATATATATACAATATACACAGTATATACACACACACAGAATATACATATATATACAATATACACAGTATATACACATACACAGAATATACATATATATACAATATACACAGTATATACACACACACAGAATATACATATATATACAATATACACAGTATATACACACACACAGAATATATATATATATATATATATATACAATATACACAGTATGTACACATACACAGAATATACATATATATACAATATACACAGTATATACACACACACAGAATATACATATATATACAATATACACAGTATATACACATACACAGAATATACATATATATATACAATATACACAGTATGTACACACACACAGAATATACATATATATACAATATACACAGTATGTACACATACACAGAATATACATATATATACAATATACACAGTATGTACACATACACAGAATATACATATATATACAATATACACAGTATATACACATACACAGAATATACATATATATACAATATACACAGTATATACACACACACAGAATATACATATATATACAATATACACAGTATATACACATACACAGAATATACATATATATATACAATATACACAGTATATACACACACACAGAATATACATATATATACAATATACACAGTATATACACATACACAGAATATACATATATATACAATATACACAGTATATACACATACACAGAATATACATATATATACAATATACACAGTATATACACACACACAGAATATACATATATATACAATATACACAGTATATACACACACACAGAATATACATATATATACAATATACACAGTATATACACATACACAGAATATACATATATATACAATATACACAGTATATACACACACACAGAATATACATATATATACAATATACACAGTATATACACATACACAGAATATACATATATATACAATATACACAGTATATACACATACACAGAATATACATATTTATACAATATACACAGTATATACACACACACAGAATATACATATATATACAATATACACAGTATATACACATACACAGAATATACATATATATACAATATACACAGTATGTACACACACACAGAATATACATATATATACAATATACACAGTATATACACATACACAGAATATACATATATATACAATATACACAGTATATACACACACACAGAATATACATATATATACAATATACACAGTATATACACACACACAGAATATACATATATATACAATATACACAGTATATACACACACACAGAATATACATATATATACAATATACACAGTATATACACATACACAGAATATACATATATATACAATATACACAGTATATACACACACACAGAATATACATATATATACAATATACACAGTATATACACACACACAGAATATACATATATATACAATATACACAGTATATACACACACACAGAATATACATATATATACAATATACACAGTATGTACACATACACAGAATATACATATATATACAATATACACAGTATGTACACATACACAGAATATACATATATATACAATATACACAGTATATACACACACACAGAATATACATATATATACAATATACACAGTATATACTCACACACAGAATATATATATATACAATATACACAGTATATACACATACACAGAATATACATATATATACAATATACACAGTATATACACACACACAGAATATACATATATATACAATATACACAGTATATACACACACACAGAATATACATATATATACAATATACACAGTATATACACACACACAGAATATAGATATATATACAATATACACAGTATATACACATACACAGAATATACATATATATACAATATACACAGTATGTACACATATACAGAATATACATATATATACAATATACACAGTATATACACATACACAGAATATACATATATATACAATATACACAGTATACACACACACACAGAATATACATATATATACAATATACACAGTATATACACACACACACAGAATATACATATATATACAATATACACAGTATATACACACACACAGAATATAGATATATATACAATATACACAGTATATACACATACACAGAATATACATATATATACAATATACACAGTATATACACACACACAGAATATACATATATATACAATATACACAGTATATACACACACACAGAATATACATATATATACAATATACACAGTATATACACACACACACAGAATATACATATATATACAATATACACAGTATGTACACACACACAGAATATACATATATATACAATATACACAGTATATACACATACACAGAATATAGATATATATACAATATACACAGTATGTACACACACACAGAATATACATATATATACAATATACACAGTATATACACACACACAGAATATACATATATATACAATATACACAGTATATACACATACACAGAATATAGATATATATACAATATACACAGTATGTACACACACACAGAATATACATATATATACAATATACACAGTATATACACACACACAGAATATACATATATATACAATATACACA
The DNA here is from genome assembly GCF_040894005.1 of Engystomops pustulosus. NCBI lineage: Eukaryota > Metazoa > Chordata > Amphibia > Anura > Leptodactylidae > Engystomops > Engystomops pustulosus. The sequence continues at coordinate 2,342,606 of NC_092418.1, read as the reverse complement.
GTATATACACACACACAGAATATACATATATATACAATATACACAGTATATACACACACACAGAATATACATATATATACAATATACACAGTATGTACACACACACAGAATATACATATATATACAATATACACAGTATATACACATACACAGAATATACATATATATACAATATACACAGTATATACACACACACAGAATATACATATATATACAATATACACAGTATGTACACATACACAGAATATACATATATATACAATATACACAGTATATACACACACACAGAATATACATATATATACAATATACACAGTATATACACATACACAGAATATACATATATATACAATATACACAGTATATACACACACACAGAATATACATATATATACAATATACACAGTATGTACACACACACAGAATATACATATCTATACAATATACACAGTATGTACACACACACAGAATATACATATATATACAATATACACAGTATATACACATACACAGAATATACATATATATACAATATACACAGTATTTACACATACACAGAATATACATATATATACAATATACACAGTATATACACATACACAGAATATACATATATATACAATATACACAGTATATACACATACACAGAATATACATATATATACAATATACACAGTATATACACACACACAGAATATACATATATATATATACAATATACACAGTATATACACATACACAGAATATACATATATATATACAATATACACAGTATATACACACACACAGAATATACATATCTATACAATATACACAGTATATACACATACACAGAATATACATATATATACAATATACACAGTATGTACACATACACAGAATATACATATATATATACAATATACACAGTATATACACATACACAGAATATACATATATATACAATATACACAGTATGTACACATACACAGAATATACATATATATACAATATACACAGTATGTACACACACACAGAATATAGATATATATACAATATACACAGTATATACACACACACAGAATATACATATATATACAATATACACAGTATGTACACATACACAGAATATACATATATATACAATATACACAGTATATACACACACACAGAACATAGATATATATATACAATATACACAGTATATACACACACACAGAATATACATATATATACAATATACACAGTATATACACATACACAGAATATACATATATATACAATATACACAGTATGTACACACACACAGAATATACATATATATACAATATACACAGTATGTACACACACACAGAATATACATATATATACAATATACACAGTATATACACACACACAGAATATACATATATATATATATATATACAATATACACAGTATGTACACACACAGAATATACATATATATACAATATACACAGTATGTACACACACACAGAATATACATATATATACAATATACACAGTATATACACACACACAGAATATACATATATATATATACAATATACACAGTATGTACACATACACAGAATATACATATATATATAATATACACAGTATATACACACACACAGAATATACATACATATACAATATACACAGTATATACACACACACAGAATATAAATATATATACAATATACACAGTATATACACATACACAGAATATACATATGTATACAATATACACAGTATATACACACACAGAATATACATATATATACAATATACACAGTATATACACATACACAGAATATACATATATATATACAATATACACAGTATATACACATACACAGAATATACATATATATACAATATACACAGTATATACACACACACACAGAATATACATATATATACAATATACACAGTATGTACACATACACAGAATATACATATATATATATACAATATACACAGTATGTACACACACACAGAATATAGATATATATACAATATACACAGTATATACACACACAGAATATACATATATATATACAATATACACAGTATATACACATACACAGAATATACATATATATATACAATATACACAGTATATACACATACACAGAATATACATATATATACAATATACACAGTATGTACACACACACAGAATATACCTATACAGACAGATAAATACATATGTATTTACTTACCTTTTAGGATGTGTAGGTGACCACCCGGCCGTGGCATCAGGCGGGTGTTCCGATGGTTGTTCGGGCAGGAGGGGGGGGGGGTATGGTTGTGTGCTCGGGCGGGAAGGGGGGTTAGTTCCCCGGGCGGGAAGGAGAGGGGTTGCATTCGCTGGGGCGGGTCATCAACTGTGCCTCGCTATGCAGGGGGTAGGCGGGCCGCGGTCACCTGTGCCGGCAGACGGGGAAAGGAGGTGGCTAGCGGACGGGCGGTTTCAGGGACTGGGAGATCCAGGAGTGGTGGGTGGGCCAGGAGAGAGGTGGGCGGTAGCCGGGACACAGAGGGAGGGGCCCGGGGACGCGATCTGCCAGGCACCTGGCAGTGCACTCCCGGACCACTTGGCAAAGCACTGCACACAGGGTCCGTGCATCCCCGGGCCCCTGAACCTCATGGGCCCCGTAGCAGCTGCTACGGCTGCTACGGCGGTAGTTACGCCACTGTGGCCACCAATGGAACAAAGACTGTGGTCTGTATCACAGTGTTAATCATTGAGGCAAGTGCCGGGGTCCTGACCAGTGTCTACATCATCATCATTCTTCAAGATTTCCATAGATGGAAGGGTGGGGGGGACTGCTCCTTTCCAGCCCCTCCCAAAAGGCAACTGCCTAGTCACACAGCAGATGCTAATGAAAGGTACAATATAACAGATCTTTTTTTCTGTAAAACCAATTTTTAATACAAAAACACTTTGGCAGAGTATGTACTATGCTCTGTGGGGACTGGGGGAGTGCTAAAAATGGGTCTCCTGGTGACAGGTTCCCTTTAAAGCCAAAAGGTTTTTGCCCCCCACCCCTGGCTGTGATGTCCCCATGAGGGGGAGTTTTTCTTACCCCTTCCATCAGTGAGGGACTTTCTGGGACCGGGGTTTTATTAAAACTCCAAAACTTTTGATTGGATGATGGCAAAACCATTGCTTCCAATCAACCGGGTACCTTATTACCATTCACCCCATACCACACTTGGGGAGTCTAAGCCTAATATCAGGGGTGTTCTGCTATTGGCTCGGTAGGCTTCCAATGCTCGGTCCAGGAATGTATCTAGATCCTATAACTCTCCTGTGTAACTGGGGATTTATAATTATGAATTACGCCCCAGGTATGGACAGAAAGGATATTCCCTTTTGTCTGAATTTTGGAGGGAAAATATGACACAGTCTTTCATCTACCTTCCTCCACTTCATACTGGCCCAAGGTGTCAATATTCTCACTTAGTGAAGCACATGTTTCTCCGATTAAAAAGAGACTCCCTGGGGTTTGGAGACCTCCTGCCCCTCTTCCTGGCTGGTTGTAAAGCAATGTGCCCCTTCAGCCATTTGCTCCGGCCAAGTGGAGCCTCATGACTCGTATGGAAACAACAGAACAAACAAAAACCTGTAGAATGGTAATTATTATCACATATATAATTTATCTGCAAGTGAAACATGACATAAGTAGAGGCTGAAAATATCTTACCTAAATGGTTGACTATTCCGGAGAAGATGCACAGCCGGGTGGTTATCTGTGTAGCCAGATCAGGAACGAGCCGCTGCACTACAGGCTGATTTGCATCTGTGATACATTCTCATTGGTGCGTTGCTTCTCCAACTTTTGATCCCATTGAGGGCCATTGGGGCTCATTTACTACGGGTCCGAATCGCGTATTTTTGTCAGGTTTCCCATATTTTTCAGATTTTCGCCAAATTGCCCCAGGATTTTGGCGCACGCGATCGGATTGTGGCACATTGCGGCGCCGGCTTTCACGTGACAGAAATCGGGGGGCGTGGCCGTCGGACAATCTGACGGATTCGGAAAAACTGTGGAATTTAAAAAAAAAATTGTTGCAAGAATAGCACTCACATACACCGAGATGCAGGAGGTGAACTCTGGCGGACCTCGGCGCAGCAGCGACACCTGGTGGATATTGGGCGCACAACCTTAGTGAATCCCGGCAGACCCGAATCATCGTCGGAGAACGTGCCGCTGGATCGCGACTGGACTGGGTAAGTAAATCTGCTGCTTCCACTATTGGTGGCATTGTGGATTTAATGACTAGTGGTTTGTGAATGCTCATAGAGACACTATAGGCAGAGAGTCGGTCATGGAAGGTGAGAAGGAACCTCCATCCCATAATACTACAGAGAAAAAGATAGGACATGGTATGTGCTAAATACAAGGACACATCTGGATATCTCACACCTATGAAATGGTCCAACAGATGATATGGTGAGAAGTTCTACATAAAAATCAGATCCTCCCATGAGGACCACATGGTCCAGTAATAGCACTTCCATAGTATCCAGCAATATTCTCTGGGACAGGTGCACCTCCTCGCCCTAGGCGCACAGTTGTCAGTGTTTGCATCTGTCTATCCAGGACCTTGCTGATAATCCGCTGCTTAACACCTGAAGTCACCATGAAAAACTAAAGCTCCATGAACGTCAATGCAGAACACATGGACATTAAGGAAATCTGCTCAGTGTTTGCATTTATCTTAATCAAGGGATGAAAGAATTATCTGCGATTCCTTCTGCTGATGTCACATGTAGATGACAGAGGAAGGTGGGAGTCTATAAATGATGCACCATCAGCCAGGGATCCAGTTGATGTTCTGCACATGTTGAAGCTCTGAGCCTCGGCCTGAGGACTTCAGCCAGTGATTACAATACGATGGGTTTGGATAATTTCTATATTCCACCATTTGTGGAGACCTTCCTTATCTTCCTTATGATTGAGATCTTCACTGGAGTCTTGACCAATGTCTTCATTGTGGTGGTGAATGTCCACGACTGGCTGAGAGGACAGAGCCTGAACTCTAGTGACCAGCTGGTGGTCTCCTTAGCTCTCTCTAATTTCTGCTTTTCTTGTATAAATGCTGCCACCATTGTGTGCTCCATCTTCTTCTCCAGCCTTTTCCTGAAGGATTATGTGTTTTATGCCTTATATTGTATCATGTCCTACAGCATCTACTCCAGCTCTTGGCTTTCTGCCTGGTTGTGCTTATTCTTCTGCGTGAAAATCATCAGCTTCAAAGATGGCTGCATGGGGTGGCTGAAGACCAAGATCACGGCTGTGGTTCCATGGCTGATCGTCTTATCTCAGGTTTTCTCCATTGCCTCTAGTGTGCCAATAATCTGGACCTTCACAACTGTGTATGCATCAAATGTCTCCGAGGGGTTTCCGTCTAATGGGACAGTAAAAGTTGTTGGGTATAAAATCGATCCAACCTATAACATGCTTTCCCTCCTGATAAATTGCTTCGTACCGTTCATGTTTGTGATGGTCACAACTGGTCATATCATTGTTTCTCTCTGTGCACACACTCGTCATATGAAACAGAACATGGAAGATCATGGTCCAAGCTTGAAGGCCCAGCAAGGAGCGGCCAGGACAATGTTGTCTCTCCTTATTCTATATCTCATATTTTATGTGGTAGAACTTGGCCTTGGCTTCCTTTCCATGATAGACCCATTGTATTGGGTGTGCTTTTTGCTGATTTTCTCCTTTCCCACAATACAGTCTGTCATATTTATTACAGGAAACGCCAAAATGAAGCAAACGTGTCTGAAAATCATGAAAATCTGTGCAAAGCATCTGCCAGATACTCCAAGTCATTGAGGAGCACTTTCTTCTTATGACTTGACCTTCTATGTTACTTATGTTTCATTGCTGATTGGAGATGGGACAATCATCTCACCAGGTCCAAGATTCCCAGTGGATGTAAACAATTCCCACCATAAAGATCAATGGAGAAGAAGATTTGCAGAGTTGCTCATTTCTTTTACTCAAAATAAAGATATCAAAAAATTGTTAGTAATAGCCAATAAAGTTATCTCACCCGACCTCCGAAAAAGCTGCAGTTCTTAGCTATAATGGAGATGGGAGAAGCCCCCGATAGACACCTCCGATAGCTCAAGCAGATGAAATCCTCCAACATGACCCTCATCTTTCCCCAACAATTGCTATCAGGGTAGAGTTGGGAGACTCCCATACACATTGGACGGCCCAGAGGCTCTGGGGTAATTGTTGGGCTCAGGTGGTCGTATCTAATGTTCTTGGTGACCGTCCTCATCACGAGGCGCATTACTGAATTATAGCTTGATAAGTGCAATGGATGATGTAGTTTATCACAAGGAATGTATGAGATTGATTATGACGAGGGATGGGGGTGCTGTTGCCTGCAACATGGTGGAAGTGTCTGTCTAGAGTTTACAAACCTTCAAGTAGAAGATCTGTTGCCGGTGAGATACAGGGACAGGTACCGGCCCCTGGGTATTTTGGACTCCTATGTCTAATATCACAAAAAATTTCCTCCTGTGTTTTCTTCTTTTGATTTGATAAGGACATAACAGAAGGACTATTATTGTGAGGTTTGCAATGTTTTATGTTCTTTGTTATTGAACGATGATGTTACGTCCTGAAGGGACTAGGGGACTTTTATTCTACTATTTAGGACCAGTTCACACGTCATTTCATCAGTCATTGGGGCAGATTTACTTACCCGGTCCATTCGCGATCCTGCGGCGCGTTTTCCGACGTGGATTTGCATCTGCTGGGATTCACTAAGGTCATGCGCCCGATGTCCACCAGGTGTCAGTGCTGCGCCGAGCTCCGCCGGAGTTCACCTTCTCCGTCCCAATGCATGTAAGTGCGTGATCTTGTGACACAAATTCTTATTTAAATACCGCGTTTTTTCCGAATCCGTCGGGTTTTCCGACGGACATGCCCCGGATTTCTGTCGCATGCAAAGCGGCGCCGATACAACAAAATCCGATTGCATGCAACAAAAACCCCGGGAAAATCACCGCAAAATGGCGCAAATCGGAAACATTCGGGAAAACCTGACAGAATCTCGGCATTCGGACCCTTAGTAAATGAGCCACATTGTGTCCTGATATCAGATCTCTCCATTCTACCTCATTAAGTTAAGTTTTCACTGAAAAGCTGATGAAATAACGGAGGTGTGGACGGCTCCTAACCGCTCATCCAGTGTAGGTTGTGTCCCTGTGTAAATCAATGGCTAAACTTCTCATCTGAATAAACAAATTGTGCCTCAATTAGAAGAAAAGAGACAAGCGAGAAGCAATTTGTGATGAAGTAACAATGGATGTAACGAGTAACGGTTACAATGGATGGAACAGTCCGGAGCAGATCGCATACATATCCATTGTTTATCAAATGGATACAAAAAAAGGAAATTTAAAAATGTATCTACTCTACATCGTCAAAAAAGGAAGGATCCAGCTCGTCATCTCGTATCTTTACATCATCTGTCTTTATTGGCAAATCAGCTTACAAACACATGTACCACTGACACGTCTCAGCGATCAAGACAAAGACTTTTGCTTGTGTTGATTGTACATAATACTCCAGAAGCAAGAGTCAAGAGAGCTCAGTGTCGGACTGGCCCACCAGAGTACCAGAGGATCCTCCGGTGGGCCCCACCCAATACTGAACCCCAGAGGTCCATCAGAAAACACCACAATTTGGAGGTTGATAGAGTATATTTCCTAGGGAATAATGAAGAGTGGGCTCCCATATTGATTTTCTCTGGTGGGCCTAAGGAAACCCAGTCCGACACAGAGAGCTGATATCTGTCTGTTCCTTCTCTACATCGTTGCCTTAATCCCCTAAATGGGAGATAGATGTATTATCATTAGGAACATGGTCAGAAAGCACAATTGTAATAATCCATTCAAGACCCAAAAAATAAACTGCAAACATAGTAAGTCAGAAAAATCTACTCCAACCCCCAGTGCTGCCTCCTCACGCAGTGTAACCCCCTGTGCCGGAGACATCACTAGATCCTATGGAAGACCACCAGTCATAAACACGTGACCATGGTCTCTGGACCGGGTCCTACTATGAAGTGAAGTTTACATCTGTCATCTATAATGTCGACATCAACAGTTTAAGTTAATTTTGTTTCTTTAGGATCCTTTCTAAGGCGACATTTTTACTACTCATCACCTCCTTCTCAGAATCCTTCCGTTTCTCTTAGAATTTTCGTCTCTGTAGAGCCGAGCGTTGAGGAGTTTGGGAAAGTCTCTATGGCCTCTGGTTCACCTCTTGATTACACGGACAAAGTTGTTCATTTGTATCTATTCAAATCTGAAGGTCCAGAATATTTTCTTCTAAAGTTCTATGGAAATCACAGTCGTTAGCAGAAAACCTGATCTCACAGCATAAATCATCTGACCTGTCTAGTCCTGGGGGTGGTGGACACTTACCGTGTGGAGAACATTCATAGCGTCACCTGAGGGATCTGGGCACCTTTGTGATTCTTGGTCTTGTGATCTGGAATTACTCCTAGTGGTAGTCATGTATGTCCACTGTCCAGATCTTGGCAGCCTTCCGACTCCCTAACACCATATGGAAGACTCTGCACATCTCATCCATCACTACGCACTATTTCTGGAGAAGGTTTATCTCCTGTTCCATGTTATACAGTTTTTTAGTAGCCATTATCCACATTCCATCTGAGAGTTTTAACCATCGTATGTTTCAGTTCTATGACACATTTCAGGTCAATGTTCTCTTCGTGGCTGCTTTGCCCTTCGCCTTTCTGGTGGCCTCCTCGGGATTGACTTTGCTGTCCGTCATCTCCTCAATAAATCTTAGCTAGTCCGAGTTTATTTGGTCATTGAACAGTTTTTCACTTTAACCTGGTTATTTCATTGGACTTCATTTTTTACCACAAGCAGCTCCAGGTCCACTGGCCAAAAGGTAAAAGCATGAGCGGCTTTTTCTGAAGCTTCTAGGGAACATCAGTGTTCAATCTAAGACTGGAGACCAATGGACCCTGGTTCTGGTAGACAGTCAGGAATCTCGTGCTGTCACTTTATACCGGGTTATACACCTTTTTGCTCTGTTCTTATAGTATTGGTTAAGATTTTCTGCTGTTTTATATACTTTATCTCTCACACACACAATCAGCCCTTCGAGATATCAATTAAATGACCTGCAAGACATCAAGACATGAAGATGGATCACAACACAAATGAATAAAATTGTCATAAAACACTGATTTAAGAGAAAAAAATCAGTAACTTCCAGAGTTTTTGTGTTGCTGATACATTATAGAGCAGAAATCATGGAGATAGATGAGATTTTTCGCCAACTCTTTTATCACCTAGCTCCATCTTCTGGGACTTACCTCTATGTGTTCATCGCAGTTGTCAGCTACAGGACTTGGCTGAGTGATGGATCTCAGCACCCTCAGGGTCTCCTGCTCTTCTCTATCGGATTGTCCAGTGCAATTTTTGAATGTTATCAGCTTATAATAAACATACTATCTGATATCGGGCCTGAGGGTTTGTTAGAATTTAGCGTCTGCACAGTTTTCTCGTATTGTCTGTTGAAATTCTGTATCTTCTTTAGTTTGTGTCAGATCTCGTTGCTCTGTAGCTTCTACTGTATCAAGCTCATCTCTTTCCAGCACTGGATCATCCAGGTCCTGAAGTCCAGGATCCCATCTACTCTGCCCTGGATAATATCCGGCTCTGTAGTGATGTCCGGTATTGTACTCATCTTATTGTGTGGTATAATCTTCATCACGGTCCCTGTATACAATGAAAACAGGACCTTCTGCAGGAGAATCGATTATTCCTATGTTCTCCAGATAATTTTGACATTAAATGGATTTGACTACCTTGTGGCTCTACCGTTCTGCCTCATCCTGGTGTCTCTGAGTTGTACGACCTTCTCTCTGATCCAACATGTGAGGAGAACAATAAGTCTGGACAGGTCCCACCTGGAGGCTCATATCGATGCAGCCAAGACCATGATCCTTCTCCTGACCCTCAACACGTCCTTCTATGTCTCTAGGTTGGTGATGGGATTGGGAGTTTTACCCTTCCCTCTTGATCTAATTTGTGATGTATTAAACTATTTGTTTTGGCCTCTCCAGGCTCTTACTTTAATCTTCAGAACCAAGAAATTACATAGAAGTTTCATCTGGTGTCTCCATAGAAGAAGCTCGTGGCAGATGTGACTGGAATAGTCCGGAACCATAACCGGGCAGCACCATTGGCCCCTGCAGGAGATTGTGAAGTGATGATGGGGGGATATAGAGGGCAGAGCTTCATAATGGCCTCCAGGACTGATAACATTTCCATCAGATCCTATAGGAATGACTGATGTTATGAGCTGTTAGTCACTAGAAGGACTTACACAGGTCCCATCGATCATAGACACAAGCCTAGAATATCATCAGAACCATCACTGAGTCCAAAGAGATCAGGAAAAGTCTATAACAAACCACAATCCATCACTGAAGATCTCAGAAGCCGAGGACAATCTAGAACAATGACAACGTGATACATGAAGCTGTAGGAGATCCCACACTCTACAGTCTGATGACATGTAATAGTCGTGTTACCTACAATGTATGACCTGGGCCTATGGACTGTATGTAATATAAGGGGCGTCACCTATAAGACGCAGAACTATATGCAGGAAAGTTCTTAAAAATCATTACCACACAAGGAGGCAACAGGGGACCAAAATGTAGGGAGCAGTGAGGGACACAGCCGGTCCCTACACTCATCACCAGAGGTTCCTGTATCTATGACCCTGTATCACTGGATTATCCCGACGTCCTCCTTATAGGACCATTGGTTCTGATGAATGGTCCTATAAATATCTTGGTATAGGACAGTGTAGCGATCACTTGCCCCTCCTAAAGAAATAAGTCTTTATATAGCGCCACCATATTCTGCTGTACGAGAAGTGAGGAGATGTGGTTACTGATGCAGGTAATGGGGCGAGCAGAGGAAAGGAGCCTGGACACTGAGGCACCAGAGGGAAGGGGATCCATGGAGATTGTGTATTGGAAGACTTCCCGTCGGATACAGTCTATTCCGTCTTTACAGTCGGAGGCCAGGTCTGCAGGGCTTCACCTGAGGAGTTAGTGAGGAGTGGAGACCCTAGTGGGATTATTAGAGAGGGAGAGGGGAGATTAGATTGGTGAAATAGACCTGATTAGGTGAAGGGCAGAGTTATAGGATCTGATCTAAATGTGAATCAAGTCTACAGATGGGCGCCATTTTCCCCACAGACATTCGTCACTCCTGGGACCAGGTTCTGGGGCAGGTGCCAGGGCTGCTGATGGCTCATAACTTGTAGCTTTTACAATATTTGTGTATATGATCTAGTCGTATCTATTAATTTACTGCTTATAGGAAGAATTGTGGGATCCCCGTCCTCAATACGGAATCACAATGCACCCCTCATTCTGTACAAAGGGAAAGGATCTAGACACAAGGGGGGTTATTTATCATCAGACCAGCTCCTTGGGACAATTCTAGGTCTATTTCAGGAGCTTTGGCCTTTTAATAAATGTTCTTATGATATTTTTTCTGTCTGGGATTTTTTTTATCAAAAAGTCCCACATAAGTCTCAAGATCCATAAAAAGTCTCGGCACATCCACCAGCAGAGACTGGAGGGACTATGAGACTTTTTGCAGGTCATGGCTCTGGCCTTGCTCTGTGTTGCTCTAGTGGTAGTTCTAGGTTTACTCCAGATTAATGGTGAGGTGTATATAGTCCTGGGAGACTTTTTAGCAGTGAGAAGTCTCAAAAAAACTCAATGTGACTACTGTGAGACTTTTTTACGCCAAAAAAGCCCAGGAAAACCAATGATAAATAACCCCCTGTATCTAGCCATGGACTGTCCTCTATGAGTGATGTGTAGTGATGGTCCGTCTGGTGCAGGAGTTACACACGTCCTAATTTCCAGGGATCTCGTATTCTCGATTCTTTATGTGGGGGAAAGTCTCTGTTACTATTACATTGTGTGGTTCATTGTGTGTCAGTTTTAAAGGTTCTAAATAAAGACACAATGGGGGATATTTATCAGGACCTCTGCGCACCGCCAGCAAATGCAGGCTTATTGCTAGCTTTTGCGATTATTTTCCCCAATCCGCAATCTTCACGCCAGTGGGGCGTGAAGGGGGGGGGCGCGGCCGGCCGGCGTGGGGCTGCGTGGGGCGTTACTGTCCTGCGCACTTGCTGCTGTCGGCGACTTTTCATACGTGAAAAGTCGCCGGGCGCGTTTTTTTCTACGCCAGGCCCTGCCTGGTGTAGGATAAACGCTGCGCAACTGGCAGCCCGATACATCAAGAGGCAGAAGCCTCTTCATGTATCAGGCTGTGAATTTGCAGCGGCGGGGCGATCATACGCTGGCGCACGAGCGCCAGCGTATGATAAATATCCCCCAATTGTTTTATGTCAGACGTTGGATTCAATGGGGCACATTTACTAAGGGTCCGCAGCCGCGAATCCATCGGGTTTTTCCCGAATATTTCCTCTTTGCGCTGTATTTCACGGGATTGTGGCGCACGCGATCGATTTTTGGCGCAATCGCACCGACTTTCGCGTGACAGAAATCGGGGGGGCGTGGCCACCGGACAACCCGAAGGATTCGGAAAAACCGCAGAATTTAAAAAGCCATTTGTGTCGCAAGATCAAGCACTCACATACACCAGAAAAAAGCAGGTGAACTCCGGCGGACCTCGGCACAGCAGCGACACCTGGTGAATATCGGTGCACGGACCTTAGTGAATCCCGGCAGAACCCGAATCAGCGTCGGAGAACCCGCCGCTGGATCGCGACTGGACCAGGTAAGTAAATGTGCCCCTTTGTGTTTGTTGGCTCCTTGCATCACCACCTTCTACCAGTGAGACCCTCACCTGCTTCAAAGTGATAAGAATTGTTTTGCTTCTTTTGGAGGTTTCGTTATTTTGTGGAATTTATTGTCCGTTTTCATAAAAGGCCACAACCAATCAGGGACCAGAGTCTCATAATGTCCGTGTCCCCTCCTCGATCTCCCATGACTTGTCTCTGTGTAAGATATTTTTCAAACACCCAGAAATATTCTGTATAGAAACATCAGTAAAAGAATATTCACAAATCTAGCAAATCATTTCTCATCTGATAAGAAGCCACAAAGCAAAATGAGAATCAAATATGTAACATAAGAGCCGTCACCGGAGACCGGAACCGAAGGACCCGAGAGACCTCCCACCACAATCCATCCAGATCCGAGCACCGGGACTCTGGTATCTTCTTACGTTTGCTACCCATGGACTCCTTCTTTTTAAAGTCAACTTTTATAATTATGCTAATGAGCCAGAAGTGCTCTGAGGGGTGTTAGCAGAGCCCCTCCATGTAAATAACTTCACATGATCAGGAAGTAAGAGTTTTCCTTCCGTAGCCTTTGCCCATTAAGGTCTCCTTGTTGGTTTGTAGAGACTTGTAGCCATTGATGCTCCACTAGAGGATTCAGGGAAATATGCAAATACATTTTCCAAGACGTGACAAGGAAACCACGCCTCTTTTTGCTACCTGGAAAGGTTTATCATAATAGATTTTGATGGTAGATTACCTTGTGGGGAGCAAGATTTTCAGTAATTTACAATATACATGTCCTGCTCCACCCCTGGTTCGGAAATGTCTTTTACCGATTCACCGTTTCTTGACCATAAAATGGGAGGAGACAGAGGATCATGTGATCTCTAGCTGTAGATGACCAGTCCGTGCTCCACCTTTCAGAACCTAAAGATTGTATTTATGAGTCAGATATGATATAATAACATCATCATTAGGTCCTGGAAGGTAGATTGGTCATGGGCAGTTAGGATCACATGACCCCCCAATCTCAGGGTGATGACGAAAATGACATTTCAAAGCCCCGGGGTGGAGGAGGGCAATGATAATTGTATTTGGTAACTTACCTCATACCCTCTCCCCAAATCATTTTCAAAAACACACATTACAATGAGTGAATGTAAATGATATTCCAGCAGCTCCACACATGAGGCAGCAGTAAACTATAAAAAATAAAAAAATCACATGAAAAAAACTTTATTGAACTAACACCCCCATACAACTTATTGATGACATTTATGAGGATAATACACATAATATGACATGTTCCGCAGGATATGGGAAGGATAGGTGCAACTTGTCACCTGACCACAGGCTCGGACTGGCCTCCCGGTGGGCCACAACACTTGTGCTCTGTCCCCATGGGAGGCTCCAGGCAGTGATAGTAGTAACATTACTGCAGTACCTGACGCTCGAGTCTTATTGCTAAAGCTAAAGGCATCAATAGCACCTGGGTGTTCAAGACGCTGCTGCCACTGACCGAGAGCGGCTGGAAGATCTCCACTGCACACATCGCACTCCGACAGGAACAGGACGCATGGGGCGGCTGAGGTAAGTACATGGTTTTTATTTTTAAAACCATAATTTGATGACTGTACAGTTTAATTCTACTTTTGGGGCTACATATAATAATATAGTAATAAAATAATATGAGGACACTATGGGGCACATTTACTAAGGGTCCGAACAACGCACTTTCTTCGGGTTTCCCATCGATTTCTATTTTGCTCCGAATTGACCCGGGAATTTGGCGCACGTGATTGGATTGTGTCACATCTGTGCCGGCTTGCTTGCGACAAAAATCGGGGATGGGCCATCGGACAACCTGACGGATTCGGACAACGCGCAGGATTTAACATTTAAAATTGTGTGCAAGACACGTGCTTACATGCACCGGGAAGAAGGAGGTGAACTCCGGCAGACCTCAGCGCAGAAGCAACAGATCCATGACCAGGGGACTTCTATCTTTTGCTGTGACCACCCATATACAATACCACCTCCCCCTTTAGCTTCCCCCAAGAATCACATTACACAGAAATGTGGTAAAAGGCCACAGCGGCCGATGTTTAATAACTTGATAAAACAACAATATAACACATCGTAGGGGTCCTGGAAGGCATTTTAACTCCACGCAATCTCCACTTGCCAACGGCCGTCTGACACCAGGTCTGTTGGCACCGCCCTAGAGATTCCCAATTCCCCCTGGGGGCCTTGCCCGCAGGAATCTCTTCCCCAAAGCTGGGCAAACTATCCAAGCTTAAAAATCCCATTTTCCACTCGTCCTAGTGGACCTTTCCCTAATTACTTGTTCTTCTTAATCTCCTTCCAGTACCCCATCTCCCCTGCCGCTGCGGCAAGGAATCACAATTTACATCCAAGTTAGAAAACAATTATATACATAGTGACATATATCCAGAATCTTGTACTGTAACAATGATATTCCTTTATTAACATACATTTCAAAAACATTTTTTTTTTACACTGAAAATCACAAGCCCATAACTTCTATAACATCCATATAATCTGCCATTTTAAGGGCGGGTAGGTGGGAAAATTCCCAGCAAGTGGTGTCCTGTCTCTGTGACAGGGACTTATAAAAGCTCTGACCCCCACCCTCTTTTTCCTCTACCCTAAACATCCCCCTCCCAGATGACCTCTAGATGAACCCCCCCCCCCCCCTGTGAGGCTGCAGCCCCTGTCATGTGTCCCCTCCGTTATGTCTGCTCCTTCACTCCGGGGCCTGCTGGAACTCGGGCGCACAAGCTTGGTGAATCACATCGGACCCGAATCCTCGTCGACATCGTGCCGCGGGATCGCAGGTAAGTAAATCTGCCCCTATATGTTTAGTTAATAAATTGGAAGCAGGAGCATGCTATGGTTATCACATCACCCCTAAGCCTCTGTATATATACAGCTTTATAGGTCGGATCCAGGACCCGGAGTTGGAGTGCCCTATGGTCATCACATCATCATTGAGCCTCTGCGTATATACAGCTTTACAGGCCGCAGCCAGGACCTGGAGCAGGAGCGTGTACAACACCCCTGCCAATGCAAAGGGTTAGTTAGGTGTTGTGAATCTCATCCCTCTCCATGTCAGGAGCTGCTCGCTGAGCCTAATCACCTCACTAGGGGTCTCCAGCAGGGAAATATAGTAACGCAGCTGTCAGTCTCTGCCTGTGATGCAAGGGTTAATTCTGTTCACCAATCAGTTTCACTGTGATGGTAGGAGCCAGCTGGTTGGATGAAAGGGCTTGCTAACTCACAAGGGGAGGTTATAAAACCCCTTGTGGGTGGGAGCTCAGGGTTCTTCTGCAGTCTAATTACCCAGGAAGCAGAGGTATATGTGGCAAGCTGCCCTGACACCTTGGCCTGTCATCAGACCAGGCCCAAAGCACAGAGCTCCACCACAAGGACTCTGCTACCACAGCAGCCTGAAGCTATTTACCAGGCTGCGCGGACACCGTACCGCCAACCCACTACCTCCATCCAGCTAAAGTTTTGCTGCTGTTATGGTCATTGCCTGTTGCCAAGAAAGAAAGTTATGCTTCATTAACATGATCTGAGTGATCCCTGGATAAGGCTGTACGCCATCAAGGGCACCCCATTCTCCATCACCAGGGACCCTTATCTACATATCGGGGTTGCCCCAGAGAGAAACCTATACTGCCATTCTCTCCCTCCCTGCCAACCTGTGGACAAGGCCTCAGTTCCTGATACCAAGCTCTGTGAGGAGAGGAGCACCGCTAACTTCCCCCGACTACCACCCAGAGAAGGATCGAGTGTGTACTGGAGTTGACCCATCATCGTAGCTGATCCTGATTGAGTACCGCTGGGAAAGTTAAAGGGGGGAGAGGTTGTTTCTGGAGCTAGGTGTATATTGGCTCATCTACCAGGGAATAGTGACTGTGCCTTAAAGGGGACCGCATCCCCATTACCAGTCATTGTCCGTAGCTCATTGCTCAATTCATCCAGCAAGATGCCCAGAGAGCCTACTCTTTGCCCTGTGAGGTGTCCCCTGCTCTGCCGCAAGAAGAGTCGGTACAGCCAGCGGAAAAAGGCCTCTTGGTGAGTCTCCTGGTTGAAAGCCAACAAATCGGAGAAGCAATGGACTACCTTTGAGGTGGGTGAGTGCCTGAGAGTATCTGTCGGCACTGGGCTGATGGAGAATTGTCCCAACTCTGGTGCCAGAGAAAGACTGTCTGCAACAGGGTCTACTGAAGAGGAGAACTCTGCACCTTATTACCTATGACCGACTCTATCAGATCTATCTATCACCCCATTGTGAGACAGCTCCCCCCTCCACTGGAGATTGTGGCCCTGGACCATATGAAGTTGGAGTCAAGTCAGTCCAGCCATGTCTATGCTATGACCATCAAAAGCCAGTTCATTTGTGGTAGCTGTGCCAGTCAAGGACTGACCGGCAGAACCACTGCAGCGGCTCTGTGGAAAAGCTTCCTCCTACACTATGGGTGTCCGGATAAGATCTTCACGAACCAAGGGTCAGCGTTCGAGTCCCAGCTGTTCCTGAAGTTGTATACTCTCTACAACTGCAAGAAGCTGAGGACCACAGCGTATCACCTGCAGGGAAATGGGCTCTGCAAGAAGATGAACCCTGCCCCCTGCTAAAAGGGATGACTGGCCGAAGCTCCTACCTGAGCTGGTGTACCTCTACAACAACACCACACACTGTTCCACTGGATACATGCCCCACTACCTGATGTTCGGGAGGCACGGCCTAAGGGTCGAGAATGCAAGCAGTGCAGAGCAATGCAGAGCAAGCAGAACAGAACCGTCATGCCTGTGCAAAGCCTCTATTCCACAGGGAGCGAGTGTGGCTGCGGAACAACCATCCCACAAGTAAGCTAGATGGGCGTTGGGAATGTGGGCCTACCTAGTTAGGGACAATCTCTCTCCTGAAGTCTATGAGATTTCAAGAGGAGACCTTACAATACTTCGGGTGCACAAGGACTGCATCTCTTAAACAGGTACTGTTACTCTGTGTAAACATGACTCTGACTGAAAGAGTAATGCAGATGTAACTACCTCTCCTATTAACGATTCTGTCCCTTATCGCAGTGGAGATTCTTCGCCCCTTTTCCCTTTACCAAGTACTGTGCCCAGAGGATAGAATTGCCTTCCCTTTCAGATTAAAAGGACTCTCATCTGATGTGATTATGCCACCTAGGTGACGTGTCTTCGGACAAATTTCAGGCCTTCGTGCAAGGAGTGGACTACTCCACGGAGATGGCACCACGCAAGGAGATGACACCATGCCTTACCTAAGTAAACGGTTGGTTTAAGGGTGATAGCTACCAACTGTATTGTACTCGTGTATGATACCAATCCCAGTTCCAGTAACCTGGACCATGGGCAGGTTGTGTTCCACACCCTCAGGTATTTACTGGGGGTGTGGGGGCATATAGCCTAGGCACTCTATCCAAAGTGAACTTTATTTGTTTTTTGCCCCTTCAGATGTGCAGCACGCTTGGACCATCTGGAGGCTGTATTAACACCTTCCAGCCCCAGCCTGTATACCCAACAGGTCCATAGCTGGTCGATGAGCCTGATCACTTCATTAGGGGTCTCAAGTGTGGAAATATAGTACTGCAGCTATAAGTGTCTGCCTGTGATGCAAGGGTTAACTCTGTTCACCAATCAGTGTTTCTGTGTCACTGTGATAGTAGAAGCAAGCTGGTTGGATGAAAAGGCTTTCCACCTTACAAGGGTAGGTTATAAAACCTCTTGTGGGTGGGAGCTTGGGTTCTTTTACAGTCTTACTACTCAGGAAGCAGAGGTGTCTGAGACAAGCTGCCCCTACACCTTGCTGCTGCATCAGACCAGGCCCAAAGCACAGAACTCCACCACAAGGACTCTGCTACCACATTACTATCTGTTAGGATGTGAACCAGCATCCTGTAGCCTTTCTGGTTGGTTCTCTATCTCTGTGCTATGTGGCCTGGAATTTGAAACCTGTCTTTTTGTTGCTGGTGTTTCAGCAACACCTGCTGGATTTTTATTATCTCAGCTCTGGTAATTATTATCCTATCAGGAGTAGTCAGGCTCCATTTAAAGCTGGTTCTGGCATTCAGTCTTTGCGAGGTATTGTTGTATCTGCAGCTTCTCCCTGGCTCTGTTCTATATGAACATCTATATTTTCTTGTAACTCATTACTTTTTCTGTGGTGAGAGATTCTGTGTAGTCTGTCTGTTCTCTTGTAGTCACTCACCACTTTCCAGTCTTTTCTCTTGTAGTCTCTTACCCCTTTCCAGTCTGTTCTCTTGTAGTCTCTCACCACTTTCCTGTCTGTTCTCTTGTAGTCACTCATCACTTTCCAGTCTGTTCTCTTGTAGTCTCTCACCACTTTCCTGTCTGTTCTCTTGTAGTCTCTCACCACTTTCCTGTCTGTTCTCTTGTAGTCACTCACCACTTTCCTGTCTGTTCTCTTGTAGTCACTCATCACTTTCCAGTCTGTTCTCTTGTAGTCTCTCACCACTTTCGTGTCTGTTCTCTTGTAGTCACTTACCACTTTCCTGTCTGTTCTCTTGTAGTCACTCACCACTTTCCTGTCTGTTCTCTTGTAGTCACTCACCACTTTCCTGTCTGTTCTCTTGTAGTCACTCGTCACTTTCCAGTCTGTTCTCTTGTAGTCTCTCATCACTTTCCTGTCTGGTCTCTTGTAGTCACTCACCACTTTCCTGTCTGTTCTCTTGTAGTCTCTCACCACTTTCCTGTCTGTTCTCTTGTAGTCACTCACCACTTTCCTGTCTGTTCTCTTGTAGTCATTCACCATTTTCCAGTCTGTTCTCTTGTAGTCACTCACCACTTTCCTGTCTGTTCTCTTGTAGTCACTCACCACTTTCCAGTCTGTTCTCTTGTAGTCACTCACCACTTTCCTGTCTGTTCTCTTGTAGTCACTCACCACTTTTCTGTCTGTTCTCTTGTAGTCACTCACCACTTTCCTGTCTGTTCTCTTGTAGTCACTCGTCACTTTCCAGTCTGTTCTCTTGTAGTCACTCACCACTTTCCTGTCTGTTCTCTTGTAGTCTCTCACCACTTTCCTGTCTGTTCTCTTGTAGTCACTCATCACTTTCCAGTCTGTTCTCTTGTAGTCTCTCACCACTTTCGTGTCTGTTCTCTTGTAGTCACTTACCACTTTCCTGTCTGTTCTCTTGTAGTCACTCACCACTTTCCTGTCTGTTCTCTTGTAGTCACTCACCACTTTCCTGTCTGTTCTCTTGTAGTCACTCGTCACTTTCCAGTCTGTTCTCTTGTAGTCTCTCATCACTTTCCTGTCTGGTCTCTTGTAGTCACTCACCACTTTCCTGTCTGTTCTCTTGTAGTCTCTCACCACTTTCCTGTCTGTTCTCTTGTAGTCACTCACCACTTTCCTGTCTGTTCTCTTGTAGTCATTCACCATTTTCCAGTCTGTTCTCTTGTAGTCACTCACCACTTTCCTGTCTGTTCTCTTGTAGTCACTCGTCACTTTCCAGTCTGTTCTCTTGTAGTCTCTCATCACTTTCCTGTCTGTTCTCTTGTAGTCTCTCATCACTTTCCTGTCTGTTCTCTTGTAGTCACTCACCACTTTCCAGTCTTTTCTCTTGTAGTCTCTTACCCCTTTCCAGTCTGTTCTCTTGTAGTCTCTCACCACTTTCCTGTCTGTTCTCTTGTAGTCACTCATCACTTTCCAGTCTGTTCTCTTGTAGTCTCTCACCACTTTCGTGTCTGTTCTCTTGTAGTCACTTACCACTTTCCTGTCTGTTCTCTTGTAGTCACTTACCACTTTCCTGTCTGTTCTCTTGTAGTCACTTACCATTTTCCTGTCTGTTCTCTTGTAGTCACTCCCCACTTTCCCGTCTGTTCTCTTGTAGTCACTCACCACTTTCCCGTTTGTTCTCTTGTAGTCACTCCCCACTTTCCCGTCTGTTCTCTCGTAGTCACTCACCACTTTCCCGTCTGTTCTCTTTTAGTCACTCATCACTTTCCCGTCTGTTCTCTTGTAGTCACTCACCACTTTCCCGTCTGTTCTCTTGTAGTCACTCACCACTTTCCCGTCTGTTCTCTTGTAGTCACTCACCACTTTTCCGTCTGGTCTCTTGTAGTCACTCACCACTTTCCCGTCTGTTCTCTTGTAGTCACTCACCATTTTTCAGTCTGTTCTCTTGTAGTCACTCACCACTTTCCTGTCTGGTCTCTTGTAGTCACTCATCACTTTCCTTTCTGGTCTCTTCTAGTCACTCACCACTTTCCTGTCCGTTCTCCAGTAGTAACTCACCACTTTCCTGTCTGTTCTCTTGTAGTCTCTTACCACGTTCCTGTCTGTTCTCTTTTAGTCACTCATCACTTTCCTGTCTGTTCTCTTGTAGTCACGCACCACTTTCCTGTCTGTTCTCTTGTAGTCACTCACCACTTTCCTGTCTGTTCTCATGTAGTCACTCACCACTTTCCTGTCTGTTTTCTTGCAGTCACTCACCACTTTCCTGTCTGTTCTCTTGTAGTCACACACCACTTTCCTGTCTGGTCTCTTGTAGTCACTCATCACTTTCCTGTCTGTTCTCTTGTAGTCACTCACCACTTTCCTGTCTGTTCTCTTGTAGTCACTCACCACTTTCCTGTCTGTTTTCTTGCAGTCACTCACCACTTTCCTGTCTGTTCTCTTGTAGTCACACACCACTTTCCTGTCTGGTCTCTTGTAGTCACTCATCACTTTCCTGTCTGTTCTCTTGTAGTCACTCAGCACTTTCCTGTCTGGTCTCTTGTAGTCACTCACCACTTAATTGTCTGTTCTCTTGTAGTCACTCACCACTTTCCTGTCTGTTCTCTTGTAGTCACTCACTTCATTCCTGTCTGTTCTCTTGTAGTCACTCACCACTTTCCTGTCTGGTCTCTTGTAGTCACTCACCACTTTCCTGTCTTTTCTCCTGTAGTCACTCAACACTTTCCCGTCTGTTCTCTTGTAGTCACTTCCCACTTTCCCGTCTGTTCTCTTGTAGTCTCTCACCACTTTCCTGTCTGTTCTCTTGTAGTCACTCACCACTTTCCTGTCTGTTCTCTTGTAGTCTCTTACCCCTTTCCAGTCTGTTCTCTTGTAGTCACTCACCACTTTCCTATCTGTTCTCTTGTAGTCTCTTACCCCTTTCCAATCTGTTCTCTTGTAGTCACTCACCACTTTCCTGTCTGTTCTCTTGTAGTCTCTTATTCCTTTCCAGTCTGTTCTCTTGTAGTCACTCACCACTTTCCTGTCTGTTCTCTTGTAGTCACTAACCACTTTTCAGTCTGTTCTCTTGTAGTCACTTACCACTTTTCTGTCTGTTCTCTTGTAGTCTCTCACCACTTTCCTGTTTGTTCTCTTGTAGTCACTCACCACTTTTCTGTCTGTTCTCTTGTAGTCTCTCACCACTTTCCTGTCTGTTCTCTTGTAGTCACTCACCACTTTCCTGTCTGTTCTCTTGTAGTCACACACCACTTTCCTTTCTGGTCTCTTGTATTCACTCACCACTTTCCTGTCTCTTCTCTTGTAATCTCTCACCACTTTCCTGTCTGGTCTCTTGTAGTCACTCACCACGTTCCTGTCTGTTCTCTTTTAGTCACTCATCACTTTCCTGTCTGTTCTCTTGTAGTCACGCACCACTTTCCTGTCTGTTCTCTTGTAGTCACTCACCACTTTCCTGTCTGTTCTCATGTAGTCACTCACCACTTTCCTGTCTGTTCTCTTGTAGTCACTCACCACTTTCCTGTCTGGTCTCTTGTAGTCACACACCACTTTCCTGTCTGGTCTCTTGTAGTCACTCATCACTTTCCTGTCTGTTCTCTTGTAGTTACTCAGCACTTTCCTGTCTGGTCTCTTGTAGTCACTCACCACTTAATTGTCTGTTCTCTTGTAGTCACTCACCACTTTCCTGTCTGTTCTCTTGTAGTCACTCACTTCATTCCTGTCTGTTCTCTTGTAGTCACTCACCACTTTCCTGTCTGGTCTCTTGTAGTCACTCACCACTTTCCTGTCTTTTCTCCTGTAGTCACTCAACACTTTCCCGTCTGTTCTCTTGTAGTCACTTCCCACTTTCCCGTCTGTTCTCTTGTAGTCTCTCACCACTTTCCAGTCTGTTCTCTTGTAGTCACTCACCACTTTCCTATCTGTTCTCTTGTAGTCTCTTACCCCTTTCCAGTCTGTTCTCTTGTAGTCACTCACCACTTTCCTGTCTGTTCTCTTGTAGTCTCTTACCCCTTTCCAGTCTGTTCTCTTGTAGTCACTCACCACTTTCCTGTCTGTTCTCTTGTAGTCACTTACCACTTTTCAGTCTGTTCTCTTGTAGTCACTTACCACTTTTCTGTCTGTTCTCTTGTAGTCTCTCACCACTTTCCTGTTTGTTCTCTTGTAGTCACTCACCACTTTTCTGTCTGTTCTCTTGTAGTCTCTCACCACTTTCCTGTCTGTTCTCTTGTAGTCACTCACCACTTTCCTGTCTGTTCTCTTGTAGTCACACACCACTTTCCTTTCTGGTCTCTTGTATTCACTCACCACTTTCCTGTCTCTTCTCTTGTAGTCTCTCACCACTTTCCTGTCTGGTCTCTTGTAGTCACTCACCACTTTCCTGTCTGTTCTCTTGTAGTCACTCCCCACTTTCCTGTCAGTTCTTTTTTAGTCACTCACCACTTTCCTGTCTGTTCTCTTGTAGTCACTCACCACTTTCCCGTCTGTTCTCTTGTAGTCACTCCCCACTTTCCTGTCAGTTCTCTTTTAGTCACTCACCACTTTCCTGTCTGTTCTCTTGTAGTCACTCACCACTTTCCTGTCTGTTCTCTTGTAGTCACTCACCACTTTCCTTTCTGGTCTCTTGTATTCACTCACCACTTTCCTGTCTCTTCTCTTGTAGTCTCTCACCACTTTCCTGTCTTGTCTCTTGTAGTCACTGATCACTTTCCTGTCTGTTCTTTTGTAGTCACTCATCACTTTCCTGTCTGTTCTCTTGTAGTCACTCACCACTTTCCTGTCTGTTCTCTTGTAGTCACTCATCACTTTCCTGTCTGTTCCCTTGTAGTCACTCACCACTTTCCTGTCTGTTCTCTTGTAGTCTCTTACCACTTTCCTGTCTGTTCTCTTGTAGTCACTCCTCACTTTCCTGTCTTTTCTCTTGTAGTCACTCACCACTTTCCTGTCTGGTCTCTTGTAGTCTCTTACCACTTTCTAGTCTGTTCTCTTGTAGTCTCTTACCCCTTTCCTGTCTGTTCTCTTGTAGTCACTCACCACTTTCCTGTCTTTTCTCCTGTAGTCACTCACCACTTTCCTGTCTGTTCTCTTGTAGTCACTCACCACTTTCCTGTCTGTTCTCTTGTAGTCACTCACCACTTTCCCGTCTGTTCTCTTGTAGTCACTATCCACTTTCCTTTCTGTTCTCTTGTATTCACTCACCACTTTCCTGTCTCTTCTCTTGTAGTCTCTCACCACTTTCCTGTCTTGTCTCTTGTAGTCACTGATCACTTTCCTGTCTGTTCTTTTGTAGTCACTCTTCACTTTCCTGTCTGTTCTCTTGTAGTCACTCACCACTTTCCTGTCTGTTCTCTTGTAGTCACTCATCACTTTCCTGTCTGTTCCCTTGTAGTCACTCACCACTTTCCTGTCTGTTCTCTTGTAGTCTCTTACCACTTTCCTGTCTGTTCTCTTGTAGTCACTCACCACTTTCCTGTCTGTTCTCTTGTAGTCTCTTACCCCTTTCCAGTCTGTTCTCTTGTAGTCACTCACCACTTTCCTGTCTGTTCTCTTGTAGTCACTTACCACTTTTCAGTCTGTTCTCTTGTAGTCACTTACCACTTTTCTGTCTGTTCTCTTGTAGTCTCTCACCACTTTCCTGTTTGTTCTCTTGTAGTCACTCACCACTTTTCTGTCTGTTCTCTTGTAGTCTCTCACCACTTTCCTGTCTGTTCTCTTGTAGTCACTCACCACTTTCCTGTCTGTTCTCTTGTAGTCACACACCACTTTCCTTTCTGGTCTCTTGTATTCACTCACCACTTTCCTGTCTCTTCTCTTGTAGTCTCTCACCACTTTCCTGTCTGGTCTCTTGTAGTCACTCACCACTTTCCTGTCTGTTCTCTTGTAGTCACTCCCCACTTTCCTGTCAGTTCTTTTTTAGTCACTCACCACTTTCCTGTCTGTTCTCTTGTAGTCACTCACCACTTTCCCGTCTGTTCTCTTGTAGTCACTCCCCACTTTCCTGTCAGTTCTCTTTTAGTCACTCACCACTTTCCTGTCTGTTCTCTTGTAGTCACTCACCACTTTCCTGTCTGTTCTCTTGTAGTCACTCACCACTTTCCTTTCTGGTCTCTTGTATTCACTCACCACTTTCCTGTCTCTTCTCTTGTAGTCTCTCACCACTTTCCTGTCTTGTCTCTTGTAGTCACTGATCACTTTCCTGTCTGTTCTTTTGTTGTCACTCATCACTTTCCTGTCTGTTCTCTTGTAGTCACTCACCACTTTCCTGTCTGTTCTCTTGTAGTCACTCATCACTTTCCTGTCTGTTCCCTTGTAGTCACTCACTACTTTCCTGTCTGTTCTCTTGTAGTCTCTTACCACTTTCCTGTCTGTTCTCTTGTAGTCACTCCTCACTTTCCTGTCTTTTCTCTTGTAGTCACTCACCACTTTCCTGTCTGGTCTCTTGTAGTCTCTTACCACTTTCTAGTCTGTTCTCTTGTAGTCTCTTACCCCTTTCCTGTCTGTTCTCTTGTAGTCACTCACCACTTTCCTGTCTTTTCTCCTGTAGTCACTCACCACTTTCCTGTCTGTTCTCTTGTAGTCACTCACCACTTTCCTGTCTGTTCTCTTGTAGTCACTCACCACTTTCCCGTCTGTTCTCTTGTAGTCACTATCCACTTTCCTGTCTGTTCTCTTGTATTCACTCACCACTTTCCTGTCTCTTCTCTTGTAGTCTCTCACCACTTTCCTGTCTTGTCTCTTGTAGTCACTGATCACTTTCCTGTCTGTTCTTTTGTAGTCACTCTTCACTTTCCTGTCTGTTCTCTTGTAGTCACTCACCACTTTCCTGTCTGTTCTCTTGTAGTCACTCATCACTTTCCTGTCTGTTCCCTTGTAGTCACTCACCACTTTCCTGTCTGTTCTCTTGTAGTCTCTTACCACTTTCCTGTCTGTTCTCTTGTAGTCACTCCTCACTTTCCTGTCTGTTCTCTTGTAGTCACTCACCACTTTCCTGTCTGGTCTCTTGTAGTCTCTTACCACTTTCTAGTCTGTTCTCTTGTAGTCTCTTACCCCTTTCCTGTCTGTTCTCTTGTAGTCACTCACCACTTTCCTGTCTTTTCTCCTGTAGTCACTCACCACTTTCCTGTCTGTTCTCTTGTAGTCACTCACCACTTTCCTGTCTGTTCTCTTGTAGTCACTCACCACTTTCCTGTCTGTTCTCTTGTAGTCACTAACCATTTTCCTGTCTGTTCTCTTGTAGTCACTCACCACTTTCCTGTCTGTTCTCTTGTAGTCACTCACCACTTTCCTGTCTGTTCTCTTGTAGTCACTAACCACTTTCCTGTCTGTTCTCTTGTAGTCACTCACCACTTTCCTGTCTGTTCTCTTGTAGTCACTAACCACTTTCCTGTCTGTTCTCTTGTAGTCACTCACCACTTTCCTGTCTGTTCTCTTGTAGTCACTCACCACTTTCCTGTCTGTTCTCTTGTAGTCACTAACCATTTTGCTGTCTGTTCTCTTGTAGTCACTCCTCACTTTCCTGTCTGTTCTCTTGTAGTCACTCACCACTTTCCTGTCTGGTCTCTTGTAGTCTCTTACCACTTTCTAGTCTGTTCTCTTGTAGTCTCTTACCCCTTTCCTGTCTGTTCTCTTGTAGTCACTCACCACTTTCCTGTCTTTTCTCCTGTAGTCACTCACCACTTTCCTGTCTGTTCTCTTGTAGTCACTCACCACTTTCCTGTCTGTTCTCTTGTAGTCACTAACCATTTTCCTGTCTGTTCTCTTGTAGTCACTCACCACTTTCCTGTCTGTTCTCTTGTAGTCACTCACCACTTTCCTGTCTGTTCTCTTGTAGTCACTAACCACTTTAATGTCTGTTCTCTTGTAGTCACTCACCACTTTCCTGTCTGTTCTCTTGTAGTCACTCACCACTTTCCTGTCTGTTCTCTTGTAGTCACTCACCACTTTCCTGTCTGTTCTCTTGTAGTCACTCCCCACTTTCCTGTCTTTTCTCCTGTAATCACTCACCACTTTCCTGTCTGTTCTCTTGTAGTCACTCACCACTTTCCTGTCTGTTCTCTTGTAGTCACTCACCACTTTCCTGTCTGTTCTCTTGTAGTCACTCACCACTTTCCTATCTGTTCTCTTGTAGTCACTCACCTCTTTCCTGTCTGTTCTCTTGTAGTCACTCACCACTTTCCTGTCTGTTCTCTCGTAGTCACTCACCACTTTCCTGTCTGTTCTCTTGTAGTCACTCACCACTTTCCTGTCTGTTCTCTTGTAGTCACTCACCACTTTCCAGTCTGTTCTCTTGTAGTCTCTCACCACTTTCCTGTCTGTTCTCTTGTAGTCACTCACCACTTTTCTGTCTGTTCTCTTGTAGTCACTCACCACTTTCCTGTCTGTTCTCTTGTAGTAACTCACCACTTTCCTGTCTGTTCTCTCGTAGTCACTCACCACTTTCCTGTCTGTTCTCTTGTAGTCACTCACCACTTTCCTGTCTGTTCTCTTGTAGTCACTCACCACTTTCCAGTCTGTTCTCTTGTAGTCTCTCACCACTTTCCTGTCTGTTCTCTTGTAGTCACTCACCACTTTTCTGTCTGTTCTCTTGTAGTCACTCACCACTTTCCTTTTTTTTTTTTTTTTTATTAATAATTTTTATTAGTTTTATCAAAAAACAACATAACATGTATTCCAGTGTTGTACAGAGTCATATAAATCAGATAACAAGATTTTGTAGATCTTATGATTACTTTATATCTTCTTGTCTACTCGTATCATACTTGACATATCTGATGATGACGACTATTTTAGGGATATCATATAGTATACATGTCCTTAACTTCATAGAACCTTATTTAGTCCTTTAACAAGAAGAAACCAAAAAGAAAAAAGAAGGTATGGGGGGGGGGGATAGGTGGGGGGGGGAAAGGCAATCCGTGAATACAGATACCAGTAACTAGTTTTATAGTAGATTCTCAGGTTATGTGCTGAAATGTTTACTTCCTGTCCAGAGGTTCCATTTGTCGTGAAATTTCTTGAAAGTTGTGGTCTGGTGCGCCAGAATTCTTTCATAGGCGCAAGTTGTATTCATTTGGCTGATGATCTCGATGATGTGGGGAGATTCAGTCTTCTTCCAGTGTCTTGTGATTATTAATTTTGTGGACATCAGGAGGTGTATTATCACCGTCTTCTGTTCTTTTGGGACGTCTTCTAGATTTATAAGTAGGAGGGCTTGTTCTGGGTTTAGCACAAAGTCCTTTTTTGTTATTTCTTTTATGATTGTAGATGTTGCTTTCCATAGGGGAAGGATTTTGGGGCAGTTCCATAGAATATGTAATAAGCTTCCTCTCATCCCACATTCTCGCCAGCACATTGGTGAAACATTTGGGTATATAAGGTTGAGTTTCGAGGGAGTGAAGTACCATCTAAGGTGGGTTTTTAGGATGGCCTCTATATGTGAAGTGCAACGTAGTGTTTGGTAAGTCGTTTGGAGCGCTGCTTCCCATTTTGCTGGTGAAAATTTCATTTGGAGATCTTCTTCCCATTTTAGTTCGTTTTGAGTTTTGGTAAATTCTGTTTTCTTTTCTAGTCTATTGTAGAAGAAAGAGATTCCTTTTTTCCCCGGTTTTTCTTTGTCTAGATATTCTAACAAAATGGGATCGATTTTAGGAGTTGTTTGGTTTAATGAGTTATATAGAGTCTTTACCCTTGTGATTTGTTGGCATTCGGTAGGTGGGAGGCTTCTAGTATTCAGTAGGAATCTGGTGTCTATGTGACCATTTGGGTTGAGAATGTCGCTTATTGTTTTGATTCCCTTTTGTCTCCAAGTTTCTAGGTTAAGGTACTTATTCTGGTTTTCTAGGAAGCTTAGTGGAATTCTATTTATCATGTTGAGGGTACGGTTGTTTTCTTTCTTGATCATGTTTGCCCATAGGTTGTCTGATATTCTCATGGATTGGAGTTTGGAGGGTGGAGGGTCTGTTCCCCATAGTCTGGCGATCATTCTGTTTGCCAGTGTCGTGTTGTTATTGTAAAATCTCTCTATTCCTATCCAGACTTTGTCTTGTGTGTCTGCCCACCAGTGCTTCAGCTGGTCAATTATTGCAGCTTTATAATAGTCCTTTAGATCGGGGAGCCCTAAACCTCCTGCTTTCCTGTGTTTGATCATCTTACTTAATGAGACTCTCGGTTTCTTATTTTGCCAAATGTATCTCTGAAGATTTTTGTTGTTTGCTATAAAAAAGGAGTTTGGTAATTTGATTGGAACCGTTCTGAACAGGTATAAAAATTTAGGCAGGATTACCATCTTAAATGAGGCGATGCGGCCGAACCATGTGAGTTGGTGTCTAGAGTATTTTATAAATAATGCGTTGATGGAATTGACTAATGGTGCAAAGTTTGTCTGATACATTTTGTTTGATGGATAAGTTAGTTGGATACCCAAATAGGTTATGTTATGTGGTTGCCAGTCTAAGTGGTATTGCTGCTTCAAGGTGTTTAGTTCTATATCTGGTATATTTACTGGAAGGATTTGGGATTTGTTAGTGTTAATTTTGTAGTGTGATACTTTTCCGTATTCTTTTATTGTCTCAAATACGTATTTTAGTGAGTTTTCCGTCTTTGTCATTATGAGTACTATGTCGTCTGCAAAAAGTGCAATTTTTTGTAGTGTGTTCCCTATTTTGACCCCTGTGATGTTGGGATGATTTCTAATTAATTCTGCTAAGGGTTCAATAGAGAGAGTAAAAAAAATTGGGGATAGAGGGCAGCCTTGTCTGGTTCCATTAGTAAGTGTAAGTTTCTGGGACAGTGTATTATTAGTATATACATAAGCGGCTGGATTGGAGTATAATGCTTTGATTGCTGACAAAATTGGGCCTCTGATTCCGTATTTTGTTAGAGTGTGGAAAGCGTAGTTCCAATTAACCCTATCAAACGCTTTTTCCGCGTCAATTGTCAGGAACGTTGTAGGTATGTTGTGTATCTCACAGTGCTGAAGTATGTTTAGCAGTCTTCTGGTGTTGTCGGGAGCCTGTCTGTTGGGGACAAATCCTACTTGGTCGTTTTTAATCAGTTTGTGTAGAATGTTTTTTAATCTGTTTGCTATTATCTTGGCGTATAATTTAACGTCTGTATTGAGTAAGGAGATTGGTCTATAATTAAGGGGGGTGTCCGTAGGTTTTCCTGGTTTGGGGATGGTTATTATTAATGCTGTTAGCATGTCTTGGGGGAATGTTTCTTTGTCAGTCGCTAAGTTGAAAATTTTTTCTAAGTATGGAGTTAGTATATGTGAGAATTGTTTGTAGTATTCTCCTGTTAGTCCGTCAAACCCGGGCGCTTTGTGGGGGGGAAGTTTTCGAATTGTCTGCCTAATCTCTTCTTGAGTGAATGGCATATTTATTTGTTGTTGTTGTTCTGGAGTGATATGAGGTAGATTAATCTTCTCTAAAAATTCTGCAATATCTTTTTCAGTAGGTTGGTGGGACGTCGGGTCTAGTTTAATATTGTACAAACTCTGGTAATAGTCCTTAAAGGCGTTAGATATTTCTCTAGGGTTGCGCAGTTCTTTGTTGCTGAAGGGATGTTTTAGTTGAGATATTTTGATTTTTTGATGCTTGTCTTTTAGTTTTTTAGCTAATAATGAGCCTATTTTCTGGTCCTGAGCGTAATACTTGGATTTAGTGAACCGTGTAGCTCTTTCGTATTGATAGAGAAGGAGATTACGTAAATGATCTCTCGCTTTATTTAGTTCTGTCTTGAGAGCGAAGGATTGTTTTACTTTATTTTGTGTTTCTAAAATGTGCACTTTTTTAGTTGCGTCAGTTATGTCTTTGTCCCGTTGTTTTTTAATTTTTGCCCCTAGTTTCATAAGTTCCCCTTTTATGAATACTTTGTGTCCCATCCAGGCCGAGAATAGGTTCGTTTCTGGTGAAAAATTGTTTTTTAGGCATTCTAATAAGGCGGTTTCTATAATACACTTGTTACTATCCTTGAATACTATGCTCATATCCGCTTTCCATATATAATCATTGTACTTGGATAGAGCGTCCGATATGGTCATAAAAATGGGGGCATGGTCAGACCACTCTATGTTACCTATCGCAGTTTCTTCTATTCTGTCTAAAAGGGAACGGTCAATTGTAAAAAGGTCAATTCGTGAGTAAGTGTTATGTCTCTGTGAGAAGAAGGAGTAGTCACGCTCGGTGGTATGTTGCATTCTCCATATATCATGGAGTCCGTTTTTCCATAGGAGTGTGTGGAGTTCGTAAGGTTTATGTTTCGGGTGAGAGGTAGAGTCCATGTCGTGTTGTACCGTAGCATTAAAGTCGCCGCAGATCACTAAGGATCCCTGTTGAACTTGTCTGATTTTATTTAATAGCTTAGTTATGAAGCGGTTCTGACGTTTGTTTGGGGCATATAGGTTTACTATAGTGTATTTTATATTATTGATGTCACAAACTAAGATGATATATCTACTGTTGGGGTCTATTATTTGTTGATCTATACTAATGGATAGATGAGCTCTGAAAGCAATTAGCACGCCTCTTTTCTTCTTACTGTATGTGGAGGAGATGATGGTTGGATATAAATTGTGGCTGATATTGGGTGTGTTTGTGGTTGATAAATGTGTCTCTTGTACACAGCATATGTCGATTTTATTGCGTTTTGCCTCTCGCCATACTGCTGTCCTTTTGTAGGGGCTATTCATTCCCTTAACATTAAGGGACATAATTTTTATTCCCATTTACCGTATGGTGTGATGCATTATCCTGTCTGAGACTTTTATGTCTGGTATACCCTCTAAATGAATGTTATTTCCGCAGTCACAGCTTGCCTTTAGGGGTGGGTGAGGGAGGGAAGTGGGGGTGGGAGGTAACAGAAACTTTTTAACACAAACATGAATAAAGCATAGCATTACATTCTTCATATCAATTATCACTAAAGAGATCGCGAAGGTCTAAATAATATCGCGACTATGGGGGGGGGAAATACCAACATGAGCATATAGGGTGTAGATCAAAGTGTCCAACAAAGCCTATACTTAGCTGTCGCGATGAATACGTGAAGTGATAGTCCCAGGATTATCAGCGGACATTCCAGTCTGCCTCCAGATGTTGTGGTGGTTTTCTTGCCGGGGTTTTTGGATCTGGATCAGTTGAGATATTCCAGGATTTCAGGATCTCCCTCCCAGCTTCTGCTGAGTCGATTGGGATGATGGAATTGTGTCTTCTGACGAGGAGTTTGGTGGGGAAGCCCCATCTGTAGGGTATTCCATGGTTTCTCAGGATTAATGTAATCGGCGTAAATTCTCGTCTTGCCTGCAGAGTTGCTGCTGATAAATCGTTGTACAATTTGATGTTATTATACGGTTGTGGTAAGGTTTGGAGTTTTCTTGATTGTGTGAGCAATGCTTCTTTGACATGAAAGAAGGTGAACCTGGCCAGGGTGTCTCTTGGAACAGTATCAGGTAGGTTAGCTGGTTTTGGTACTCGGTGTACCCTGTCTAGGCATAGCTCATAGTCGGCTAGATCAGGCAGTAGAGTATTAGTTAATTTTTGTACGTATTGTTTGAGGTCTTGTCCTGGTACACTTTCCGGGATACCCCTGAGCTTTACATTGTTGCGTCTGCTCCGGTCTTCATAGTCGGTTAGTTTTGCTTGTAATTTAGAAATTTTTTCTTCGGTATCATTGTGCGCATCTACTAGGGCGTTATGGGCGCTGGTAAATGTAGTCATTCTATTTTCTGTCTGTGAGACTCTTTCTCCTAGTTCATTGACCGTGGTTTGAAGTGGAACAATTAGTTGTGACAGGTCCTTATGCATAGAAGTACGCAGAGCCATTAACATATCCTTAAGAAGGGCTTCAGACACAGTCTTGTCAGATGCTTGAAGGCTTGTAAATGCATCCTGGCTGTTATTAGTAATATCAGGCATTTCTAGATCATCCTCAGATATGGCATTTAGCTCATCATTCTGCAGCCTCTGTTTTTGCTTAGCAGGGCTGATAGAGGGGGAGTTATATGCTGAATTAGGTGCTGATTGCAAGGAGCTTCTCTGAGAGGGAGAGCTCTCCACTGATTCTGAAGTTTTGCTGCTACTGGAGTGAGTGCACACGTGGGGATTCTGGCTTGGTGCCATGATGGAGTCAGGCTGAGGTAAGAGTGTGTGGTTTGCCCGTGGCACTTGTGTTATAGGGGGTTTACTCTGACCTGAGCCGCTTGCTGTGAGTCTTTTCCCCTGGTCCTCCGGTTGTGGGATTTTTAGCGCTTACTCACCACTTTTCTGTCTGTTCTCTTGTAGTCACTCACCACTTTCCTGTCTGTTCTCTTGTAGTCACTCACCACTTTCCTGTCTGTTCTCTTGTAGTCTCTCACCACTTTCCTTTCTGGTCTTTTGTATTCACTCACCACTTTCCTGTCTCTTCTCTTGTATTCACTCACCACTTTCCTGTCTGGTCTCTTGTAGTCACTGATCACTTTCCTGTCTGTTCTCTTGTAGTCACTCCCCACTTTCCTGTCTGTTCTCTTGTAGTCACTCACCACTTTCCTATCTGTTCTCTTGTAGTCACTCACCACTTTCCCGTCTGTTCTCTTGTAGTCACTAACCACTTTCCTTTCTGTTCTCTTGTAGTCACTCACCACTTTCCTGCCTGTTCTCTTGTAGTCACTCACCACTTTCCTGTCTGTTCTCTTGTAGTCACCACTTTCCTGTCTGTTCTCTTGTAGTCACTCCCCACTTTCCTGTCTGTTCTCTTGTAGTCACTCACCACTTTCCTATCTGTTCTCTTGTAGTCACTCACCACTTTCCCGTCTGTTCTCTTGTAGTCACTCACCACTTTCCTGTCTGTTCTCTTGTAGTCACTCACCACTTTCCAGTCTGTTCTCTTGTAGTCTCTCACCACTTTCCTGTCTGTTCTCTTGTAGTCACTCACCACTTTTCTGTCTGTTCTCTTGTAGTCACTCACCACTTTCCTGTCTGTTCTCTTGTAGTCACTCACCACTTTCCTGTCTGTTCTCTTGTAGTCTCTCACCACTTTCCTTTCTGGTCTTTTGTATTCACTCACCACTTTCCTGTCTCTTCTCTCGTAGTCACTCACCACTTTCCTGTCTGGTCTCTTGTAGTCACTGATCACTTTCCTGTCTGTTCTCTTGTAGTCACTCCCCACTTTCCTGTCTGTTCTCTTGTAGTCACTCACCACTTTCCTGTCTGTTCTCTTGTAGTCACTCACCACTTTCCCGTCTGTTCTCTTGTAGTCACTAACCACTTTCCTTTCTGTTCTCTTGTAGTCACTCACCACTTTCCTGCCTGTTCTCTTGTAGTCACTCACCACTTTCCTGTCTGTTCTCTTGTAGTCACCACTTTCCTGTCTGTTCTCTTGTAGTCACTCCCCACTTTCCTGTCTGTTCTCTTGTAGTCACTCACCACTTTCCTGTCTGTTCTCTTGTAGTCACTCATCACTTTCCTGTCTGTTCTCTTGTAGTCACTCACCACTTTCCTTTCTGTTCTCTTGTAGTCACTCACCACTTTCCTGCCTGTTCTCTTGTAGTCACTCACCACTTTCCTGTCTGTTCTCTTGTAGTCACCACTTTCCTGTCTGTTCTCTTGTAGTCACTCACCACGTTCCTGTCTGTTCTCTCGTAGTCACTCACCACTTTCCTGTCTGTTCTCTTGTAGTCACTCACCACTTTCCTGTCTGTTCTCTTGTAGTCACTCACCACTTTCCAGTCTGTTCTCTTGTAGTCTCTCACCACTTTCCTGTCTGTTCTCTTGTAGTCACTCACCACTTTTCTGTCTGTTCTCTTGTAGTCACTCACCACTTTCCTGTCTGTTCTCTTGTAGTAACTCACCACTTTCCTGTCTGTTCTCTCGTAGTCACTCACCACTTTCCTGTCTGTTCTCTTGTAGTCACTCACCACTTTCCTGTCTGTTCTCTTGTAGTCACTCACCACTTTCCAGTCTGTTCTCTTGTAGTCTCTCACCACTTTCCTGTCTGTTCTCTTGTAGTCACTCACCACTTTTCTGTCTGTTCTCTTGTAGTCACTCACCACTTTCCTGTCTGGTCTCTTGTAGTCACTCACCACTTTCCTGTCTGTTTTCTTGTAGTCACTCACCACTTTCCTGTCTGTTCTCTTGTAGTCTCTCACCACTTTCCTTTCTGGTCTTTTGTATTCACTCACCACTTTCCTGTCTCTTCTCTTGTATTCACTCACCACTTTCCTGTCTGGTCTCTTGTAGTCACTGATCACTTTCCTGTCTGTTCTCTTGTAGTCACTCCCCACTTTCCTGTCTGTTCTCTTGTAGTCACTCACCACTTTCCTATCTGTTCTCTTGTAGTCACTCACCACTTTCCCGTCTGTTCTCTTGTAGTCACTAACCACTTTCCTTTCTGTTCTCTTGTAGTCACTCACCACTTTCCTGCCTGTTCTCTTGTAGTCACTCACCACTTTCCTGTCTGTTCTCTTGTAGTCACCACTTTCCTGTCTGTTCTCTTGTAGTCACTCCCCACTTTCCTGTCTGTTCTCTTGTAGTCACTCACCACTTTCCTATCTGTTCTCTTGTAGTCACTCACCACTTTCCCGTCTGTTCTCTTGTAGTCACTCACCACTTTCCTGTCTGTTCTCTTGTAGTCACTCACCACTTTCCAGTCTGTTCTCTTGTAGTCTCTCACCACTTTCCTGTCTGTTCTCTTGTAGTCACTCACCACTTTTCTGTCTGTTCTCTTGTAGTCACTCACCACTTTCCTGTCTGTTCTCTTGTAGTCACTCACCACTTTCCTGTCTGTTCTCTTGTAGTCACTCACCACTTTCCTGTCTGTTCTCTTGTAGTCACTCACCACTTTCCTGTCTGTTCTCTTGTAGTCACTCACCACTTTCCTGTTTGTTCTCTTGTAGTCACTCACCACTTTCCTGTCTGTTCTCTTGTAGTCTCTCACCACTTTCCTTTCTGGTCTTTTGTATTCACTCACCACTTTCCTGTCTCTTCTCTCGTAGTCACTCACCACTTTCCTGTCTGGTCTCTTGTAGTCACTGATCACTTTCCTGTCTGTTCTCTTGTAGTCACTCCCCACTTTCCTGTCTGTTCTCTTGTAGTCACTCACCACTTTCCTGCCTGTTCTCTTGTAGTCACTCACCACTTTCCTGTCTGTTCTCTTGTAGTCACCACTTTCCTGTCTGTTCTCTTGTAGTCACTCCCCACTTTCCTGTCTGTTCTCTTGTAGTCACTCACCACTTTCCTATCTGTTCTCTTGTAGTCACTCACCACTTTCCCGTCTGTTCTCTTGTAGTCACTCACCACTTTCCTTTCTGTTCTCTTGTAGTCACTCACCACTTTCCTGCCTGTTCTCTTGTAGTCACTCACCACTTTCCTGTCTGTTCTCTTGTAGTCACCACTTTCCTGTCTGTTCTCTTGTAGTCACTCACCACTTTCCTGTCTGTTCTCTTGTAGTCACTCACCACTTTCCTTTCTGGTCTCTTGTATTCACTCACCACTTTCCTGTCTCTTCTCTTGTAGTCTCTCACCACTTTCCTGTCTGGTCTCTTGTAGTCACTGATCACTTTCCTGTCTGTTTTCTTGTAGTCACTCCCCACTTTCCTGTCTGTTCTCTTGTAGTCACTCACCTCTTTCATGTCTGTTCTCTTGTAGTCACTCACCAATTTCCTGTCTGTTCTCT
The DNA here is from genome assembly GCF_040894005.1 of Engystomops pustulosus. Taxonomy (NCBI): domain Eukaryota; kingdom Metazoa; phylum Chordata; class Amphibia; order Anura; family Leptodactylidae; genus Engystomops; species Engystomops pustulosus. Next base: position 2,305,863 of record NC_092418.1, on the reverse strand, counting down.
TGTAGTCACTCACCACTTTCCTGTCTGTTCTCTTGTAGTCACTCACCACTTTCCCGTCTGTTCTCTTGTAGTCACTCACCACTTTCCCGTCTGTTCTCTTGTAGTCACTCACCACTTTCCTGTCTGTTTTCCTTTGTAGTTTTTGTAGTTGTTTTTGTAGTTGTTGTTGCCATGTGGACCTGCTCTGGTTACTATTATTATCTATTATTCCTATTCTCCCTATTGCCCTCCCTCCTGTATTCAGTCTTGGTTGTCAGTTTGTGTGCATGCTGGTATATAAGGGAAAGAATTTCATCACACTCCCTTATATCTCCTTGCGTGGTACATTTGGTGTAGGGGAAGTGTGGCTGTCTGGTTTTCCTCATGTGACACAGCCACAAATATAGCACTCTGTGGTCTCTAGTTTTACAGTACTCTTGGTACTTTTTACTGTATCCTGTAAGTTTTATCAATCTTACGTTAGGTTATATTATATGCTTATTTCTTTCCAATGAGATAACATCTCATCTTTATCCTTTAAGTGTTCAGGCATCGGAATCTATATCTGTCTGTCTATGTTTTATTTTCAAACAATAAAAATTATGTATTTAAAAATGAAAGAAAACTGATCAACATCAACAAAATTCAGTTCTGATGTATCTACATGAGACAGGGAAAAGATCAGGATTCAATACACAAATTCTCTGAAGGCCAAGACCTATGAGCCCTGGTGGTGCTGTGACTTTATGGTGGATTATTCACCACGATTACACAACCATCTTCATTCATCAACTATTTATACTACTTTAATCTTTTTGGATAACCTTTAGCTGTAACATGTTTTAGCTTTCAGCCGACGTCTACATGAACTCCACATACAATGAGACACCATTCAAATGACCCACGAGACTCCATGACATGAAGATGGATCACCGAGAACCAAATGAAGTAAATTTTCATAAACGATCATGTAAAGGAAAAGTATTTCATGTGGAAATCAGTAACTTCCAGAGTTTTCGTGTTGTTGATACGTTCTACAGCAGAGATCATGGAGATTGTTGAGATTTTTCTCAGACTCTTTTTAATCCTAGCTCCATCTTCTGGGACTTACCTCTATGCGTTCATCGCAGTTGTCAGCTACAGGACTTGGCTCAGTGATGGATCTCACCACCCTCAGGGTCTCCTGCTCTTCTCTATTGGATTGTCCAACGCAATATTTGAAGGTTATGAACTTATATTTAACATATTATCTAACATATGGACAGAGAATCTGTCACAACTCAACATCTGCACGATATTTATGTTTTGTCTGTTGCCTTTCTGTAGCTTTTTCAGTTTGTGTCAGATCTCGTTGCTCTGTAGCTTCTACTGTATCAAGCTCATCTCCTTCCAGCACTGGATCGTCCAGGTCCTGAAGTCCAGGCTCCCATCTACTCTCCCTTGGATAATATCTGGCTCTGTAGTGATGTCCATTGTGGTACTTATCTTAGTGTTTAGTATAATCTTCATCTTGGTCCCTTTAGACAATGATAACAGCACCTTCTGCAGGAGATTTGATGACACCTACACATTTCCAATCGTGTACATAGTAGAAGGATTCAAATACCTTATGGCTCTACCATTCTGCCTCATCCTGGTGTCTCTGAGTTGTACGACCTTCTCTCTGATCCAACATGTGAGAAGAACAATAAGTCTGGACAGGTCCCACCTGGAGGCTCATATCGATGCAACTAAGACGATGATCCTGCTCCTGACCCTCAACACGTCCTTCTATGTCTCCGGCTTGGTGATGGGATTGGGACTTTGGTCCTTCCCCTTGTATCTTATTTTATATGTTATATACTATTTGTTTTGGCCTCTCCAGGCTCTTACTTTAATCTTCAGAACCAAGAAACTACATAGAAGCTTCATCTGGTGTCTCCATAGAAGAAGCTCAGAGCAGATGTGACTGGAATAGTCCGGAACCATAAACAGGCAGCACCATTGGCCCCTGCAGGAGATTGTGAGGCGATGATGGGGGGGTATAGAGGGCAGAGCTTCATAATGGCCTCCAGGACTGATAACATTTCTATCAAATCCTATAGAAATGACTGATGTTATGAGCTGTTAGTCACTAGAAGGACTTACACAAGTCCCATCCATCATAGACACAAGCCCAGAATATCATCAGAACTCAGAGAAAAGAATAACAAACCACAATCCATCACTGAAGATCTCAGAAGCCGAGGACAATCTAGAACAATGACAACGTGATACAAGAAGCTGGAGGAGATCCCACACTCTATAGTCTGATGACATGTCATAGTCGTGTTACCTACAATGTAGGACGTCTGGGCCTATGGACTGTATGTAATGTAAGGGGCGTCCCCCATAAGACGCAGAACTATATGCAGGAGACTTCCTAATCATTTACACAGTTATTATGGTGTAAAACAGAAGATAGACCAAGGAAGGGAAGGGATGAGGAAGGGAACATATTTCTATATTATCATAAAACAATCAATGTTATTTTCCATCTAGGCCGTCTATGAAGCTCTCTGTTCTCCCTGCTGTGCTTTGCGCTCCCTGCTGTGCTCTGCCCTCCCTGCAGTGCCCTGCTGTCCCTGCTCTGCTCTGCTCTCCCTGCTGTGCTCTGCCCTCCCTGCTGTGCTGTGCTCTCCCTGCTGTGCTCTGCTCTCCCTGCTGTGCTCTGCCCTCCCTGCAGTGCCCTGCTGTCCCTGCTCTGCTCTGCTCTCCATGCTGTGCTCTGCCCTCCCTGCTGTGCTGTGCTCTCCCTGCTGTGCTTTGCGCTCCCTGCTGTGCTCTGCCCTCCCTGCAGTGCCCTGCTGTCCCTGCTCTGCTCTGCTCTCCATGCTGTGCTCTGCCCTCCCTGCTGTGCTCTCCCTGCTGTGCTCTGCTCTCCCTGCTGTGCTCTGCTCTCCATGCTGTGCTCTGCTCTCCATGCTCTGCTCTCCATGCTCTGCTCTCCCTGTTGTTCACCGCTCTCCCTGCTCTGCTCTGCTCTCCCTGCTGTGCTCTGGTCTCCCTGCTGTGCTCTGCTCTCCCTGCTTTGCTCTGCTCTCCATGCTTTGCTCTGCTCTCCATGCTCTGCTCTGCTCTCCCTGCTGTGCTCTGCTCTCCCTGCTGTGCTCTGCTCTCCATGCTCTGCTCTCCATGCTCTGCTGTCCCTGTTGTTCACCGCTCTCCTGCTGTGCTCTCCCTGTAGTTCACCGCTCTCCCTGCTGTGCTCTGCTCTCTATGCTGTGCTCTGCTCTCCCTGCTGTGCTCTGCTCTCTATGCTGTACTCTGCTCTCCCTGCTGTGCTCTACTCTATCTGTAGTTCACCGCTCTCCCTTCTGTGCTCTACTCTCTCTGTAGTTCACCGCTCTCCCTGCTGTGCTCTACTCTCTCTGTAGTTCACCGCTCTCCCTTCTGTGCTCTGCTCTCCCTGTAGTTCACTGCTCACCCTGCTGTGCTCTGCTCTCTATGCTGTGCTCTGCTCTTCCTGTAGTTCACCGCTCACCCTGCTGTGCTCTGCTCTCTATGCTGTGCTCTGCTCTTCATGCTGTGCTCTGCTCTCCTGCTGTGCTCTGCTCTCCCTGTAGTTCACCGCTCTCCCTGCTGTGCTCTGCTCTCTATGCTGTGCTCTGCTCTTCCTGTAGTTCACTGCTCACCCTGCTGTGCTCTGCTCTCTATGCTGTGCTCTGCTCTCCTGCTGTGCTCTGCTCTCTATGCTGTGCTCTGCTCTTCCTGTAGTTCACTGCTCACCCTGCTGTGCTCTGCTCTCTATGCTGTGCTCTGCTCTTCCTGTAGTTCACTGCTCACCCTGCTGTGCTCTGCTCTCTATGCTGTGCTCTGCTCTTCCTGTAGTTCACTGCTCACCCTGCTGTGCTCTGCTCTCCCTGTAGTTCACCGCTCTCCCTGCTGTGCTCTACTCTCCCTGTAGTTCACCGCTCTCCCTGCTGTGCTCTGCTCTCTATGCTGTGCTCTGCTCTCCCTGTAGTTCACCGCTCTCCCTGCTGTGCTCTGCTCTCTATGCTGTGCTCTGCTCTTCATGCTGTGCTCTGCTCTCCCTGCTGTGCTCTGCTCTCCCTGCTGTGCTCTGCTCTCCCTGCTGTGCTCTGCTCTCCTGCTGTGTTCTCTGCTCTCCCTGTAGTTCACCGCTCACCCTGCTGTGCTCTGCTCTCCCTGTAGTTCACCGCTCTCCTGCTGTGCTCTGCTCTCCCTGTAGTTCACTGCTCACCCTGCTGTGCTCTGCTCTCTATGCTGTGCTCTGCTCTTCCTGTAGTTCACTGCTCACCCTGCTGTGCTCTGCTCTCTATGCTGTGCTCTGCTCTTCATGCTGTGCTCTACTCTCCTGCTGTGCTCTGATCTCCCTGTAGTTCACCGCTCTCCCTGTTGTGCTCTGCTCTCTATGCTGTGCTCTGCTCTTCATGCTGTGCTCTACTCTCCTGCTGTGCTCTGATCTCCCTGTAGTTCACCGCTCTCCCTGCTGTGCTCTACTCTCCCTGTAGTTCACCGCTCTCCCTGCTGTGCTCTGCTCTCTATGCTGTGCTCTGCTCTCCCTGTAGTTCACCGCTCTCCCTGCTGTGCTCTGCTCTCTATGCTGTGCTCTGCTCTCTATGCTGTGCTCTGCTCTCCCTGCTGTGCTCTGCTCTTCATGCTGTGCTCTGCTCTCCTGCTGTGCTCTGCTCTCCCTGTAGTTCACCGCTCTCCCTGCTGTGCTCTGCTCTCTATGCTGTGCTCTGCTCTTCATGCTGTGCTCTACTCTCCTGCTGTGCTCTGCTCTCCCTGTAGTTCACCGCTCACCCTGCTGTGCTCTGCTCTCTATGCTGTGCTCTGCTCTCTATGCTGTGCTCTGCTCTCTATGCTGTGCTCTGCTCTTCATGCTGTGCTCTACTCTCCTGCTGTGCTCTGCTCTCCCTGTAGTTCACCGCTCACCCTGCTGTGCTCTGCTCTCTATGCTGTGCTCTGCTCTTCATGCTGTGCTCTGCTCTCCTGCTGTGCTCTGCTCTCCCTGTAGTTCACCGCTCTCCCTGCTGTGCCCTGCTCTATATGCTGTGCTCTGCTCTCTATGCTGTGCTCTGCTCTCCCTGCTGTGCCCTGCTCTATATGCTGTGCTCTGCTCTCTATGCTGTGCTCTGCTCTCCCTGTAGTTCACCGCTCACCCTGCTGTGCTCTGCTCTCTATGCTGTGCTCTGCTCTTCATGCTGTGCTCTGCTCTCCTGCTGTGCTCTGCTCTCCCTATAGTTCACCGCTCTCCCTGCTGTGCTCTGCTCTCTATGCTGTGCTCTGCTCTCCCTGTAGTTCACCGCTCACCCTGCTGTGCTCTGCTCTCTATGCTGTGCTCTGCTCTTCATGCTGTGCTCTGCTCTCCCTGCTGTGCTCTGCTCTTCATGCTGTGCTCTGCTCTCCCTGCTGTGCTCTGCTCTCCTGCTGTGTTCTCTGCTCTCCCTGTAGTTCACCGCTCACCCTGCTGTGCTCTGCTCTCTATGCTGTGCTCTGCTCTTCATGCTGTGCTCTGCTCTCCTGCTGTGCCAGAATAACTTGTTTCCCTAAACAAGAATAACTTCTGAATTCATACACACTTCCACCTTCATGCAACTTTGCAGCAAAAGGTAATAAAATGCAAAAATTGCATGAAAATTTAAAATTTCTTCTACAATATGTACAAAAAGATGTAAGTAATGGAGGATGGTGGGAAATAAAAACTTTATTCCAGAACACGTGAGTGTGTTTTTGGTGTTACATATAACTTTGTAGACATGTTCTGGGTCGCGCTGTTAAGATGTAGCCACATTAGTCAAAGAGGATCGAATGTTCATCGTATTAGTCAATTTTCACAGAGAGGGTAACATATGAAGTGAATATTTCCATTATCTGCGAGGTGCAGCCTATAGCCGGATAAGAATCTGGAGGGGGACAATTCAGGAGGCGATATCTCTGGCTCTGTGACACCTAGATTCTCATTTCTTTATTTTTATGACAGGAGAATCTAAATATCAATTTGAGTTTCTAGGTGTCAGGAAAGCAAAGCAAAGAGAGGTGTCTCACTATAAACGTAAATATCTCTGATTCTACCATCACCATAGACAGGGGGCATCCTCTACACCTAGAGGAGAGGAGGTTCTACCATCACCATAGACAGAAGGCATCTCCTACACCTAGAGGAGAGGAGGTTCTACCATCACCATAGACAGGGGGCATCCTCTACACCTAGAGGAGAGGAGATTCTACCATCACCATAGACAGGGGGCATCCTCTACACGTAGAGGAGAGGAGGTTCTACCATCACCATAGACAGGGGGCATCCACTATACCTAGAGGAGAGGAGGTTCTACCATCACCATAGACAGGGGGCATCCTCTACACCTAGAGGAGAGGAGGTTCTACCATCACCATAGACAGGGGGCATCCTCTACACCTAGAGGAGAGGAGGTTCTACCATCACCATAGACAGGGGACATCCTCTACACCTAGAGGAGAGGAGGTTCTACCATCACCATAGACAGGGGCATCCTCTACACCTAGAGGAGAGGAGGTTCTATCATCACCATAGACAGGGGGCATCCTCTACACCTAGAGGAGAGGACGTACTACCATCACCATAGACAGGGGGCATCCTCTACACCTAGAGGAGAGGAGGTTCTACCATCACCATAGACAGGGGGCATCCTCTACACCTAGAGGAGAGGAGGTTCTACCATAACCATAGACAGGAGGCATCCTCTACACCTAGAGGAGAGGAGGTTCTACCATCACCATAGACAGGGAGCATCTTCTACGCCTAGAGGAGAGGAGGTTCTACCATCACCATAGACAGGGGCATCCTCTACACCTAGAGGGGAGTAGGTTCTACCATCACCATAGACAGGGGACATCCTCTACACCTAGAGGAGAGGAGGTTCTACCATCACCATAGACAGGGAGCATCCTCTACACCTAGAGGAGAGGAGGCTCTACCATCACCATAGCCAGGGGCATCCTCTACACCTAGAGGAGAGGAGGATCTACCATCACCATAGACAGAGGATATCCTCTACACCTAGAGGAGAGGAGGTTCTACCATCACCATAGACAGGGAGCATCCTCTACACCTAGAGGAGAGGAGGTTCTACCATCACCATAGACAGGGGACATCCTCTACACCTAGAGGAGAGGAGGTTCTTCCATCACCATAGACATTAAGCATCCTCTACACCTAGAGGAGAGCTGGTTCTATCATCACCATAGTCATGGGTATATTGTACACCAAGAGGAGAGGCACTTCTACCATCACTATAGACAAGGGGCACCCTCTACACCTAGAGGAGAGGCGGTTCTACCATCACCATAGACAGGGGGCATCCTCTACACCTAGTGGAGAGGGGGTTCTACCATTATTGTATACAGGGGACATCCTCTACACCTAGAGGTTCTATCATCATCATAGACTGTGGGCATCCTCTACACCTAGAAGAGAACCGGTTTTACCTGCACCATTAAAAGGGGGTATCCTCTGAACCTAGAGGAGAAAAGGTTCTACCATCACCATAGACAGGGGGCATCCTCTACACCTAGAGGAGAGGAGGTTCTACCATCACCATAGACAGGGGACATCCTCTACACCTAGAGGAGAGGAGGTTCTACCATCACCATAGACAGGGGGCATCCTCTACACCTAGAGGAGAGGAGGTTCTACCATCACCATAGACAGGGGGCATCCTCTACACCTAGAGGAGAGGAGGTTCTACCATCACCATAGACAGGAGGCATCCTCTGCGCCTAGAGGAGAGGAGGTTCTACCATCACCATAGACAGGGGGCATCCTCTACACCTAGAGGAGAGGAGGTTCTACCATCACCATAGACGGGGGGCATCCTCTACACCTAGCGGAGAGGAGGTTCTACCATCACCATAGACAGGGAGTATCCTATACACCTAGAGGAGAGGCGGTTCTACCATCACCATAGACAGGACATTCTCTACGCCTAGAGTAAAGGAGGTTCTACCCTCACCATAGACAGGGGGCATCCTCTACACCTAGAGGAGAGGAAGTTTTACTATCACCATAGACAGGGGCATCCTTTACACCTAGAGGAGAGGAGGTTCTACCATCACAATAGACAGGGGACATCTTCTACACCTAAAGGGGAGGAGGTTCTACCATCACCATAGACAGGGGGCATCCTCTACACCTAGAGAAGAGGAGGTTCTACCCTCACCATAGACAGGGGGCATCCTCTACGCCTAGAGGAGAGGAGGTTTTACCATCACCAGAGACAGGGGCATCCTCTACACCTAGAGGAGAGGAGGTTCTACCATCACAATAGACAGGGGACATCTTCTACACCTAGAGGGGAGGAGGTTCTACCATCACCATAGACAGGTGACATCTTCTACACCTAGAGGGGAGGAGGTTCTACCATCACCATAGACAGGGGACATCATCTACACCTAGAGGAGAGGAGGTTCTACCATCACCATAGACAGAGGGCATCATCTACACCTAGAGGAGAGGAGGTTCTACCATCACCACAGACAGGGGACATCCTCTACACCTAGAGGAGAGGAGGTTCTACCATCACCATAGACAGGGGGCATCCTCTACACATAGAGGAGAGGAGGATCTACCATCACCATAGACAGGGAGCATCCTCTACACCTAGTGGAGAGGGGGTTCTACCATCACCGTAGACAGGGACACCCTCTACACCTAGAGGAGAGAAGGTTCTACCATCACCATAGACAGGGGACATCCTCTACACAAAGAGGAGAGGCGGTTCTACCATCACCATAGACAGGGGGCATCCTCTACACTTAGAGGAGAGGAGGTTCTACCCTCACTATAGACAGGGGGCATCCTCTACGCCGAGAGCAGAGGAGGTTCTACCCTCACTATAGACAGGGGCATCCTCTATGCCTAGAGCAGAGGAGGTTCTACCCTCACTATAGACAGGGGGCATCCTCTACGCCTAGAGGAGAGGAGGTTCTACCATCACCATAGACAGGGGGCATCCTCTACACCTAGATGGGAGGAGGTTCTAGAATTACCATAGACAGGGGACATCCTCTACACCTAGAGGAGAGGAGGCTCTACCATCACTATAGACAGGGGACATCCTCTACACCTAGAGGAGAGGAGGTTCTACCATCACCATAGAAAGGGGGCATCCTCTACACCTAGAGGAGAGGATGTTCTACCATCACCATAGACAAGGAGCATCCTCTACACCTAGTGGAGAGGGGGTTCTACCATCACCGTAGACAGCGGACACCCTCTACACCTAGGGGAGAGAAGGTTCTACCATCAACATAGACAGGGAGCATCCTCTACACCTAGTGGAGAGGGGGTTCTAGCATCACCATAGACAGGGGACATCCTCTACAAGTAGAAGAGAGGAGGTTCTACCATCACCATATATAGGGGACATCCTCTAAACCTAGAGGAGAGGAGGTTCTATCATCACCATAGAAAGGGGTCATCCTCTACAAGTAGAAGAGAGGAGGTTCTACCATCACCATATATAGGGGACATCCTCTACACCTAGAGGAGAGGAGTTTCTACCATCACCATAGACATTGGGCATCCTCTACACCTAGAGGAGAGCTGGTTCTATCATCACCATAGTCATGGGTATATTGTACACCAAGAGGAGAGGCACTTCTACCATCACTATAGACAAGGGGAACCCTCTACACCTAGAGGAGAGGCGGTTCTACCATCACCATAGACAGGGGGCATCCTCTACACCTAGAGGAGAACCAGTTTTTCCTGCACCATAAAAAGGGGGTATCCTCTAAATCTAGAGGAGAGGAGGTTCTACCATCAACATAGACAGGGGGCATCCTCTACACCCAGTGGAGTGGGGGTTCTACCATCACCGTAGACAGGGGACAACCTCTACACCTAGAGGTTCTATCATCACCATAGACTGTGGGCATCCTATACACCTAGAAGAGAACCGGTTTTACCTGCACCATAAAAAGGGGACATCCTCTAAATCTAGAGGAGAGCATGTTCTACTATCACCATAGACAGGGCGCATCCTCTACACTTAGAGGAGAGGAGGTTCTACCATCACCATAGACAGGGGACATCCTCTACAACTAGACGAGAGGAGGTTCTACCATCACCATAGACAGGGGTCATCCTCTACACCTAGAGGAGAGGAGGTTCTACTATCACCATAGACAGGGGGCATCCTCTACATCTAGAGGAGAGGAGGTTGTACCATCACCATAGACAGGGGGTATCCTCTACACCTAGAGGAGAGGAGGTTTTATTGTCACCATAGTCAGGGGGGATCCTCTACACCTAGGGGAGAGGAGGTTCTACCGTTACCATAGATAGGGGACATCCTCTAAACCTAGAGGAGAGGAAGTTTTACCATCACCATAGACAGGGGCGTCCTCTACACCCAGAGAAGAGGGGGATCTACCATCACCATAGACAATGGGCATCATCTACATCTAAAGAAGAGGCGGTTCTATCATCACCATAGACTGTGGGCATGCTCTACACCTAGAAGAGAAGCGGTTTTACCTGCACCATTAAAAAGTGGGTATCCTCTAAATCTAGAAGAGAGCATGTTCTACCATCACCATAGACAGGGCGCATCTTCTACACCTAGATGAGAGGAGGTTCTACCATCACCATAGACAGTGGGTATCGTCTACACTTAGAGGAGAGGAGGTTCTACCATCACCATATATAGGGGACATCCTCTACAAGTAGAAGAAAAGAGGTTCTACCATCACCATATATAGGGGACTACCTCTACACCTAGAGGAGAGGAGTTTCTACCATCACCATTGACATTGGACATCCTCTACACCTAGAGGAGAGCTGGTTCTATCATCACCATAGTCATGGGTATATTGTACACCAAGAGGAGAGGCACTTCTACCATCACTATAGACAAGGGTCACCCTCTAGACCTAGAGGAGAGGCGGTTCTACCATCACCATAGACAGGGGGCATCCTCTACACCTAGAGGAGAACTGTTTTTTCCTTCACCATAAAAAGGGGGTATCCTCTAAATCTAGAGGAGAGGAGGTTCTACCATCACCATAGACACGGGGCATCCTCTACACCTAGTGGAGAGGGGGTTCTACCATCACCGTAGACAGGGGACATCCTCTACACCTAGAGGTTCTATCATCATCATAGACTGTGGGCATCCTCTACACCTAGAAGAGAACCGGTTTTACCTGCACCATAAAAAGGGGGTATCCTCTAAATCTAGAGGAGAAAAGGTTCAATCATCACCATAGACAGGGGACATCCTCTACGCCTAGAGGAGAGGAGGTTCTACCATCACCATAGACAAGGGGACATCCTCTACACCTAGAGGAGAGGACGTTCCACCCTCACCATAGACAGGGCGCATCCTCTACGCCTAGAGGAAAGGAGGTTTTACCATCACCATAGACATGGGGCATCCTCTACACCTAGAGGAGAGGAGGTTCTACCATCACCATAGACAGGGGACATCTTCTACACCTGGAGGGGAGGAGGTTCTATCATCACCATAGACAGGAGCATCCTCTACACCTAGAGGAGAGGTGGTTCTACCATCACCACAGACAGGGGGCATCCTCTACACCTAGAGGAGAGGAGGTTCTACCATCACCAAAGACAGGGGACATCCTCTACACCTAGAGGAGAGGAGGTTCTACCATCACCATAGAGAGGGGGCATCATCTACACCTAGAGCAGAGGAGGTTCTACTATAACCATAGACATTGGGCATCCTCTACACCTAGAGGAGAGCTGGTTCTATCATCACCATAGTCATGGGTATATTGTACACCAAGAGGAGAGGCACTTCTACCATCACTATAGACAAGGGGCATCCTCTACACCTAGAGGAGAGGCGGTTCTACCATCACCATAGACAGGGGGCATCCTCTACACCTAGAGGAGAACCGGTTTTTCCTGCACCATAAAAAGGGGGTATCCTCTAAATCTAGAGGAGAGAAGGTTCTACCATCACCATAGACAGGGGGCATCCTCTACACCTAGTGGAGAGGAGGTTCTACCATCAACATAGACATTGGGCATCCTCTAAACCTAGAGGAGAGCTGGTTCTATCATCACCATAGTCATGGGTATATTGTACACCAAGAGGAGAGGCACTTCTACCATCACTATAGACAAGGGGCATCCTCTACACCTAGAGGAGAGGGGGTTCTACCATTACCGAAGACAGAGGTCATCCTCTACACCTAGAGATTCTATCATCATCATAGACAGTGGGCATCCTTTACACCTAGAGGAGAACCGTTTTTTCCTGCACCATATAAAGAGGGTATCCTCTAAATCTAGAGGAGAGGAGGTTCTACCATCACCATAGACAGGGGGAATCCTCTACACCTAGTGGAGAGAGGGTTCTATTATTACCGTAGACAGGGGACATCCTCTACACCTAGAGTTTCTATCATCATCATAGACTGTGGGCATCCTCTACACCTAGAAGAGAACGGTTTTACCTGCACCATAAAAAGGGGTTATCCTCTAAATCTAGAGGAGAAAAGGTTCTACCATCACCATAGACAGGGGGCATCCTCTACACCTAGTGGAGAGGGGGTTCTACCATCACCGTAGACAGGGGTCACCCTCTACTCCTAGAAGGGAGGAGGTTCTACCATCACAATAGACAGGGGGCATCCTGTACACCTAGATTAGAGGAGGTTCTACCATCACTATAGACAAGGGGCATCCTCTACACCTAGAGGGGAGGAGGTTCTACCATCACCATAGACAGGGGAAATCCTCTACACCTAGAGGGTAGGAGGTTTTACCATCACCATAGACAGGGGCATCCTCTACACCTAGAGGAGAAAAGGTTCTACCATCACCATAGACAGGGGACATCTTCTACACCTAGAGGGGAGGAGGTTCTACCATCAGCATAGACAGGGGACATCCTCTACACCTAAAGGAGAGGAGGTTCTACCATCACCATAGACAGGAAGCATCCTCTACGCCTAGAGGAGAGGAGATTCTACCATCACCATAGACAGGGGGCATCTTCTGCACCTAGAGGAGAGGAGGTTCTACCATCACCATAGACAGGGGGCATCCTCTACACCTTGAGGAGAGGAGGTTCTACCATCACCATAGACAGGGGGCATCCTCTATACCTAGAGGAGAACCGTTTTTTCCTGCACCATAAAAAGGGGGTATCCTCTAAATCTAGAGGAGAGGAGGTTCTATCATCATCATAGACTGTGGGCATCCTCTACACCTAGAAGAGAACCGGTTTTACCTGCACCATAAAAAGGGGGTATCCTTTAAATCTAGAGGAGAAAAGGTTCTACCATCACCATAGACAGGGGGCATCCTTTACACCTAGTGGAGAGGGGGTTCTACCATCACCATAGACAGGGGGCATCCTCTACACCTAGAGGAGAGGAGGTTCTACCATCACTGTAGACAGGGGACATCCTCTACACCTAGAGGAGAGGAGGTTCTACCATCACCATAGACAGGGGGCATCCTCTACACCTAAAGGAGAGGCGGTTCTACCATCACCATAGACAGGGGACATCCTCTACACCTAGTGGAGAGGAGGTTCTACTATCTTTATAGACAGGGGGCATCATCTACACCTAGAGGAGAGGAGGTTCTACCATCACCATAGACAGGGGCATCCTATACACCTAGAGGAGAGGAGGTTCTACCATCACCATAGACAGGGGACATCTTCTACACCTAGAGGGGAGGAGGTTCTACCATCACCATAGACAGGGGATATCCTCTACACCAAGAGGAGAGGAGGTTCCATCATCGCCATAGACAGGGGGCATCCTCTACACCTAGAGGAGAGGAGGTTCTACCATCACCATAGACAGGGGGCATCATCTACACCTAAAGGAGAGGCGGTTCTACCATCACCATAGACAGGGGACATCCTCTACACCTAGAGGAGAGGAGGTTCTACTATCTTTATAGACAGGGGGCATCCTCTACACCTAGAGGAGAGGAGGTTCTACCATCACCATAGACAGGGGGCATCCTCTACACCTAAAGGAGAGGCGGTTCTACCATCACCATAGACAGGGGACATCCTCTACACCTAGTGGAGAGGAGGTTCTACTATCTTTATAGACAGGGGGCATCATCTACACCTAGAGGAGAGGAGGTTCTACCATCACCATAGACAGGGGCATCCTCTACACCTAGAGGAGAGGAGGTTCTACCATCACCATAGACAGAGGGCATCCTCTACACCTAGAGGAGAGGAGGTTCTACTATCTTTATAGACAGGGGGCTTCCTCTACACCTAGAGGAGAGGAGATTCTACCATCACCATAGACAGGGGGCATCCTCTACACCTAGAGGAGAGGCAGTACTACCATCACCATAGACAGGGGACATCCTCTGCACCTAGAGTAGAGGCAGTTCTACCATCACCATAGACAGGAGACATCCTCTAGACCTAGAGGAGAGGAGGTTCTACCATCACCATAGACAGGGGTCATCCTCTACACCTAGAGGAGAGCTGGTTCTACCATCACCATAGAGAGGGGGCATCCTCTACACCTAGAGGAGAGGAGGTTCTACCATCACCATAGACAGGAGGCATCCTCTACACCTAGAGGAGAGGAGGTTCTATCATCACCATAGACAGGGGGCATCATCTACACCTAGAGGAGAGGAGGTTCTACCATCACCATAGACAGGGGCATCCTATACACCTAGAGGAGAGGAGGTTCTACCATCACCATAGACAGGGGACATCTTCTACACCTAGAGGGGAGGAGGTTCTACCATCACCATAGACAGGGGATATCCTCTACACCAAGAGGAGAGGAGGTTCTATCATCACCATAGACAGGGGGCATCCTCTACACCTAGAGGAGAGGAGGTTCTACCATCACCATAGACAGGGGGCATCATCTACACCTAAAGGAGAGGCGGTTCTACCATCACCATAGACAGGGGACATCCTCTACACCTAGAGGAGAGGAGGTTCTACTATCTTTATAGACAGGGGGCATCCTCTACACCTAGAGGAGAGGAGGTTCTACCATCACCATAGACAGGGGGCATCCTCTACACCTAAAGGAGAGGCGGTTCTACCATCACCATAGACAGGGGACATCCTCTACACCTAGTGGAGAGGAGGTTCTACTATCTTTATAGACAGGGGGCATCATCTACACCTAGAGGAGAGGAGGTTCTACCATCACCATAGACAGGGGCATCCTCTACACCTAGAGGAGAGGAGGTTCTACCATCACCATAGACAGAGGGCATCCTCTACACCTAGAGGAGAGGAGGTTCTACTATCTTTATAGACAGGGGGCTTCCTCTACACCTAGAGGAGAGGAGATTCTACCATCACCATAGACAGGGGGCATCCTCTACACCTAGAGGAGAGGCAGTACTACCATCACCATAGACAGGGGACATCCTCTGCACCTAGAGTAGAGGCAGTTCTACCATCACCATAGACAGGAGACATCCTCTAGACCTAGAGGAGAGGAGGTTCTACCATCACCATAGACAGGGGTCATCCTCTACACCTAGAGGAGAGCTGGTTCTACCATCACCATAGAGAGGGGGCATCCTCTACACCTAGAGGAGAGGAGGTACTACCATCACCATAGACAGGGGGCATCCTCTACACCTAGAGGAGAGGAAGTTCTACCATCACCATAGACAGGGGGCATCCTCTACACCTAGAGGAGAGGAGGTTCTACCATCACCATAGACAGGGGGCATCCTCTACACCTAGAGGAGAGGAGGTTCTACCATCACCATAGACAGGAGGCATCCTCTACACCTAGAGTAGAGGAGGTTCTATCATCACCATAGACAGGGGGCATCTCCTACACCTAGAGAATAGGAGATTCTACCATCACCATAGACAGGGGGCATCCTCTACACCTAGAGGAGAGGAGGTTCTACCATCACCATAGACAGGAGGCATCCTCTACACCTAGAGGAGAGGAGGTTCTACCGTCACCATAGACAGGAGGCATTCTCTACACCTAGAGGAGAGGAGGTTCTACCATCACCATAGACAGGAGGCATCCTCTACACCTAGAGGAGAGGAGGTTCTATCATCACCATAGATAGGGGGCATCCTCTACACCTAGAGAATAGGAGATTCTACCATCACCATAGACAGGGGGCATCCTCTACACCTAGAGGAGAGGAGGTTCTACCATCACCATAGACAGGAGGCATCCTCTACACCTAGAGGAGAGGAGGTTCTACCATCACCATAGACAGGGGGCATCCTCTACACCTAGAGGAGATGAGGTTCTACCATCACCATAGACAGGAGGCATCCTCTACACCTAGAGGAGAGGAGGTTCTACCATCACCATAGACAGGAGGCATCCTCTACACCTAGAGGAGAGGAGGTTCTATCATCACCATAGACAGGGGGCATCCTCTACACCTAGAGAATAGGAGATTCTACCATCACCATAGACAGGGGGCATCCTCTACACCTAGAGGAGAGGAGGTTCTACCATCACCATAGACAGGAGGCATCCTCTACACCTAGAGGAGAGGAGGTTCTACCGTCACCATAGACAGGAGGCATCCTCTACACCTAGAGGAGAGGAGGTTCTACCATCACCATAGACAGGGGGCATCCTCTACACCTAGAGGAGAGGAGGTTCTACCATCACCATAGACAGGGGGCATCCTCTACACCTAGAGGAGAGGAGGTTCTACCATCACCATAGACAGGAGGCATCCTCTACACCTAGAGGAGAGGAGGTTCTACCATCACCATAGACAGGGGGCATCCTCTACACCTAGAGGAGAGGAGGTTCTACCATCACCATAGACAGGAGGCATCCTCTACACCTAGAGGAGAGGAGGTTCTAACATCACCATAGACAGGGGGCATCCTCTACACCTAGAGAATAGGAGATTCTACCATCACCGTAGACAGGGGGCATCCTCTACACCTAGAGGAGAGGAGGTTCTACCATCACCATAGACAGGAGGCATCCTCTACACCTAGAGGAGAGGAGGTTCTACCATCACCACAGACAGGAGGCATCCTCTACACCTAGAGGAGAGGAGGTTCTACCATCACCATAGACAGGGGGCAACCTCTAAACCTAGAGGAGAGACAGTTCTACTATCTTTATAGACAGGGGGCATCCTTTACACACAGGCACACCGCACACGTGGGTGTATCCGACACTGTGTTGCCAAAGCTTTCAGACGAGCCAATCAGTCAACAAGATCATCTCTTCTATTTCCCACTAATAAAAAAACAATCTTAACCCCCAAGATATATTACATCGTATCATTGGAGATGGGGTGAAATGAAAGGTATTTTACAAAAATTTGGCCAAACTTAAAGATGGACCCCCTTTTCAAATAAATTCTTACTCCTTTACCAGCGATCACCAGAAGACGTGGACGTAATGTGAAGGATCTTCTTGTACATAGTTATCTGACACCGCAGACAAATAAATCTATTTTTGGGGAATCAAAACCAACAAGTGAGGCTGCATATCCTGTGGGAAATGTAAAACATGTCCCAACATAATGAAAAGCAATTCATTTACCGACTCAAGTGGCGACAGACTTTCACGATTACATGGGGCGATTCACTTTTACTTTAGGTGATTATTCCACCTGCCCATGTTCCCTTCTCTATGTAGGGACGACCATCCGAGAATAGAAAACTCGGGTATGAGAACATGTCCTAGGAATTTGGGCTGTGGCTGTCATGCAAGAATCTGACATCACCCAACTGAAGCCGATTCCTGGTCACTTTCGGCAATCACATGGATGTGATCCTTCTAGTTTTCGGGTGAAGGGGATAGACCGTGCCAATTTAGATTTGAGATGAGGAGCGATCAAGAAAAAATTATGACAACATGAATCCAAATGGATCTGGAGGTTAAATGGTTAAACCGTTTAGTTTGAATGATTATTTAGGATTTTCCTCCTTCTTATAAATTTTGCAATGCCACCGTACGATTACTGTATATACTGGCGTATAAGACTACTTTTTAACCCCTTAAAATAATGGCTACAGTGGGGGGTCGTCTTATACGCCGGATATACGGGGGCCGCACTGTGTGAGGTGTTTTTTTTCCCCGTCAGCGCGCAGAGAGCTGCTTCCTGGGACCGCCGCGCATATGCGGCAGTCCGCCTCTCAGTCATTAGAAGAGGCTTAGTACGCGCTGACGGGGCGGCGCGCTGTATGCTAATGCACCTGCCCTGTCACAGCGGTCGGCGTCACAGAGCTGGGGGTCACAGGTGGCACTTACAGAAGCATGTCGGATCTTCATGAATATCGCAGCTTACAGTTATGATCACCAGGCACTTGCTCTCTTGTTTGTTTTGCAAAGTTTTAAGCAGACTTTTTTTCATTTGGGAGAGGGGTAGTCTTATACAGTGAGTATATACCAAATTCTATATTTTTAGGGCAGAAGTTGGGGGTCGTCTTATACGCCCAGTCGTCTTATACGCCGGAATATACGGTATTTCTTACCGTCCTAATCTTACATCATGATTCAGTTTTGGTGGAGTTGGGGCGGGTAGATGTAAGTGGATGTCTTTCTACCATTGGCTAATCCGTATATTGGTCGGCATGACTGATATTGGAATCCGAAAATCAACTTAGTCAATGGGGCTTATTTACTAAAGGTCCTGCTGCTGCGATTCCGTCGGGTTTTACCAAATATTTCCCTTTTGCACTGAATTTCCCAGGATTTTTGGTGCACGCGATCGGATTGTGGCTTTCATATGGCACAAATCTTGGGGCTTGGCCGACTGACAATTCGACACATTCAGAAAAAACGCGGAATTTAAAAAACGATTTGTGACACGCACTCACATGCACCAGGAAGAAGAAGGTGAACTCTGGCGGACCTCGGCGCAGCAGCGACACAGGAAGGAACTCGGGTGCATGAGCTTAGTGAATCGCGCTGCACCCGAATCCTCGTCGGACAACGCACCGCGGGATCATGACAGGACCGGGTAAGTAAATCTGCCCCAATATACGGACATTCATCTCCTTTATTTCATCACATTGATCAGTTTTGTAATGGGCCAAATGCCATTGACTTGGGGGTTGTCACAAAAAAATTTGGGGATAATAAATTTTAATGTATTCATCATTCAATTTTTTTGGGCAACACATAAGTTTTACACTTTTTCAAATTTTTTTACGTAACTATCATTTTTCTTCCTTGTTGTCACACACACATATTTCTGCTTTATATTTTTCAGATTCACACAAATTACATTAATATCACTCACATTTTACTTTTTTAACCACCTAGGGCAGTGATGGCTAACCTATGGCACTGGTGCCAGAGGTGGCACTCGGAGCCCTTTCT
This sequence comes from Engystomops pustulosus, assembly GCF_040894005.1. NCBI lineage: Eukaryota > Metazoa > Chordata > Amphibia > Anura > Leptodactylidae > Engystomops > Engystomops pustulosus. The sequence goes on along the minus strand of NC_092418.1, from coordinate 2,286,588 downwards.
GTGGGCACTCAGGCCATCACCAGAGATGACTCCAGGTATCTTCCTGCAGTCCCAGACAGCCCAGGACTTGCTGTTCACAGAGCTATTATAAAGTGACAGCTCTACCTGGGACTATTTTCTGCTTTATTGGTGTCCTCAGGTGCTGGTATCAATGAAAACTGTGACAGAGAAGGGAGTATAAATCACTAATTAAATTTCTGTGTTGGCACTTTGCGATAAATAAGCGGGTCTTTGTTGTAGTTTGGGCACTCGGTCTCTAAAAGGTTTGCCATCACTGACCTAGGGGGTATATTCTGGGACGGGGGTTTATTCTGGGACGGGGGTATATTCTGGGACGGGGGTATATTCTAGGACGAGGGTATATTCTGGTACAAGGGTATATTCTGCGAAGGGGGGTATATTCTGCGAAGGGGGGTATATTCTGGGACGGGGGTATATTCTGGGACTGGGGTATATTCTGCGAAGGAGGGTATATTCTGGGACGGGGGTATATTCTGGGAAGGGGGGTATATTCTGGGAAGGGGGTATATTCTGGGATGGGGGTATATTCTGGGACGGGGGTTTATTCTGGGACGGGGGTATATTCTGGGAAGGGGGGTATATTCTGGGACGGGGGTATATTCTGGAAAGGGGGGTATATTCTGGGAAGGGGGGTATATTCTGGGAAGGGGGGTGTATTCTGGGAAGGGGGGTATATTCTGGGACGGGGGTATATTCTGGGAAGGGGGGTATATTCTGGGATGGGGGTATATTCTGGGACGGGGGTATATTCTGGGACGGGGGTATATTCTGGGAAGGGGGGTATATTCTGGGATGGGGGTATATTCTGGGACGGGGGTATATTCTGGGACGGGGGTATATTCTAGGACGGGGGTTTATTCTGGGACGGGGAGTATATTCTAGGACGGGGGTTTATTCTGGGAAGGAGGGTGTATTCTGGGAAGGGGGGTATATTCTGGGACGGGGTGTATTCTGGGAAGGGGGGTATATTCTGGGACGGGGGTGTATTCTGGGAAGGGGGGTATATTCTGGGACGGGGGTATATTCTGGGAAGGGGGGTATATTCTGGGAAGGGGGGTATATTCTGGGATGGGGGTATATTCTGGGACGGGGGTATATTCTGGGATGGGGGTATATTCTGGGACGGGGGTATATTCTGGGACGGGGGTATATTCTGGGGCGGGGAGTATATTCTAGGACGGGGGTTTATTCTGGGAAGGGGGGTTTATTCTGGGAAGGGGGGTATATTCTGGGCTAGCCAGGTATAAACTGGGAAAGGGTTATTCTGACCTGCTACACCTGCACACGGTACCCAAAACAACCTAATTGGGTCCACTCATCCCCTCCTGACTATCTAAGACTGTGAGAGAGCCCTCAGCATGTGGAGTGTCAGCCACTGAGCCAAGCCTGTCTTCTGTATGTGATACTACAACCCAAAAGATTGTTAGTGTTTTCTAGGGAGGTTTATGCTGAGCGCTGATACTTACATCCCTAATAGAGATGAGCGAACATACTCGTCAGAGCTTGATGCTGGTTGGAGCATTAGCGTACTCGAAACTGCTCGTTACTCGGACGAATACTTCGCCCGCTCGAGAAAATGGCAGCTCCCGCCGTTTTGCTTTTTGGCAGCCAGAAACAGAGCCAATCACAAGCCAGGAGACTCTGCACTCCACCCAGCATGACGTGGTACCCTTACACGTCGATAGCAGTGGTTGGCTGGCCAGATCAGGTGACCCTGGGATAGACTAGCCGCTGCCCGCGCTGCTCGGATCATTCTGTGTCTGGATGCCGCTAGGGAGAGAGCTGCTGCTGGTCAGGGAAAGCGTTAGGCTGTTCTATTAGCTTACTGTTAGGCAGGAGTGATTCTCAAAGAACCCAACAGCCCTTCTTAGGGCTACAATAACGTTCTACTTTTTTTTTTTTATTTGCAGCTAGTACCATATTGTGAGGAATTAGCAGGGGGACTTGCTACCGTTGTGTTTAGCTCTTAGTGGCACACATATCCACCTCAAACACCAAAGTGGGAAAATTTATTAGGGGTTTGATTTCAATTAGGCACAGTCTGCCAGTTTCTTTTTATTTTACGTTTATTTTTTCATAACTCAGCGTCATCTCATCTGGCATAGTAGTGTGCTTTCATACTTGGCTAGAAAATAGCCATAGGAGAATCCAAACGGCTTACTTACGCCTACAGTAGCGTTATATATTTGATTTCTGGTTGATCTGCTGGTGGCTGTACTTGCTGCAGTGCATCTACTAGCCAATTGTGAGGAATTTGTAGTGAGACTTGCGACCGCTGTGTTCTGCGCTTAGTGACGCACATATCCATAGCAAAGACCGAAGTGGGAAAATTTAGTAGGGGTTGGATTTCAATTAGGCACTAACTCAGTGTCATCTCATCTGGCATAGCAGTGTGCTTTCACACTTGGCTAGAAAATAGCCATAGCAATAGGATAGCATCGTTTGGTTTTAAAAACTAAAAAACACAAAAAAAAAAAAAAACACAAAAAAACACAAAAAAAAGTTAAAAAAAAATTAAAGTTATAACTTTCATTTTCAAAATGTTTAACCCGAGGGCTAGGGGTAGAGGAAGAGGGCGGGGACGTGGGCGTCCAACTACTGCAGGGGTCAGAGGCCGTGGTCCTGGCCGGGGTGAGACACCACCTGCTGATGAGGGAGCAGGGGAACACCGCAGAGCTACACTCCCTAGGTTCATGTCTGAAGTTACTGGGACTCGTGGTAGAGCACTGTTGAGGCCAGAACAGTGCGAACAGGTGATGTCGTGGATTGCCGACAATGCTTCAAGCAATTTGTCCACCAGTCAGTCTTCCACGCAGTCCACCCATGTCACCGAAATCGGCACTCCTCCAGCTCCTGCACCTCAGCCTCCTCCCCCCAAGTCTGCCCCCTCCCAGGAAAATTTGGCATTTGAACCGGCATACTCTGAGGAACTGTTTTCTGGACCCTTCCCACAGTCACAAACCACTTGTCCGGTTGCTGCTGAGCAATTTTCCGATGCCCAGGTTTTCCACCAGTCGCAGTCTGTGGGTGATGATGACCTTCTTGACGTAGTGGAAGAAGTGTGTAAAGAGGTGTCCGACGATGAGGAGACACGGTTGTCAGACAGTGGTGAAGTTGTTGTCAGGGCAGGAAGTCCGAGGGGGGAGCATACTGAGGGATCAGAGGATGATGAGGTGACAGACCCAAGCTGGGTTGAGAGGCCGGGTGAACACAGTGCTTCTGAGACGGAGGAGAGTCCTCGACCAGAACAGGTTGGAAGAGGCAGTGGTGGGTCCAGACGAAGAGGCAGAGCCAGAGCAGGTGCATCAGCGCCAAATGTTGCCCGTAGTCAAGCTCCCGTGGCGAGGGCTAGATTTTCAGAAGTCTGGAGGTTCTTTAAAGAAACACCGGATGACCGACGGACTGTGGTGTGCAACCTTTGCCAAACCAGGATCAGCAGGGGTTCCACCACTACTAGCTTAACTACCACCAGTATGCGCAGGCATATGAATGCTAAACACCCCACTCAGTGGCACCAAGCCCGTTCACCTCCGGCCGTGCACACCACTGCTCCTTCCCCTGTGTCAGCTGATAGTCAGCCCCCTGCCCAGGACCCTGGCACAAAAACCCCATCGTCGCCTCCACGATCCTCCACAGCATCCACCAGCGTTCAGCTCTCCATACCCCAGACGCTGGAGCGGAAACGGAAATATAGTGCAACCCACCCGCACGCCCAAGCCCTTAATGTCCACATCTCCAGATTGCTTAGCCTGGAGATGCTGCCCTATCGGCTAGTAGAGACCGAGGCCTTTCGCAACCTCATGGCGGCGGCCGCCCCTCGGTATTCGGTCCCCAGCCGCCACTACTTTTCCCGATGTGCCGTCCCAGCCCTGCACCGGCACGTGTCAGACAACATCATCCGTGCCCTGACCAACGCCGTTCCTGACAAGGTCCACCTGACCACGGACACGTGGACGAGTGCTGCCGGGCAGGGCCACTATATATCGCTGACGGCACATTGGGTTAACTTGGTGGAGGCTGGGACCGAGTCTGACCCTGCGGCTGGTCATATACTGCCGACGACGAGGATTGCGGGGCCTACCTCAGTCCAGGTCTTTCAGGCATACTATGCCTCCTCCTCCTCCCACCCATCCTCCACCTCCTCCTCCGAACTACCATCCGTGGGCATGGCGCCATCAGTCGCTAGCTCTAGGCACAGCAGCAGTGCCGTCGCTAAGCGACAGCAGGCGGTGCTCAAACTGCTGAGCCTAGGCGATAAAAGGCACACCGCCCAAGAACTATTACAGGGCATCACGGCGCAGACTGATCTGTGGCTGGCACCGCTGAACCTGAAGCCAGGCATGGTTGTGTGTGACAACATCCGTAACCTGGTGGTGGCTCTGCAACTCGGCAGACTGTCACATGTGCCATGCGTGGCCCATGTGTTAAATCTGATAGTTCAGCGTTTCCTCAAGACATACCCCAATCTGTCTGATTTGCTCACGAAGGTGCGCCGCATCTGTGCGCATTTCAGGAAGTCCAGCACAGATGCTGCCACTCTCAGGGCAGCGCAGCGCCGCCTCCAACTGCCCGCTCACCGACTGTTGTGCGACGTGCCCACGAGGTGGAATTCAACATTAACCATGTTATCCAGAGTTTACCAGCAGCGCAGAGCGATTGTAGACTGCCAGATGTCAACTTCCACCAGAACTGGTAGTCAGGTCAGTCAGCTTCCTCAAGTCTACAATGAGGAGTGGACGTGGATGTCTGATATCTGTCAGGTGCTGAGTAACTTCGAGGAGTCAACACAGAGGGTCAGTGGCGATGCCGCCATCATCAGCCTCACCATCCCGCTGCTTGGCCTGTTGAAAAACTCTCTGATCAGCATGAAGTCGGAAGCTTTGCGCTCGTCACAAGAGACGGGGGAAGAAGATTCCCTTGTTGATAGCCAAAGCACCCTTAGGTCTGTTTCTCAGTGCATATCGGAGGAGGTGGAGGAGGATGAGGAGGAAGAGGAGGAGAATGTTGGCGAGACACAAGAGGGGACCATTGTTCAGTCCTTCACTGTTCAGCGTGTATGGGCAGAAGAAGAGGAGTTGGAGGAGGAGGAAATGGGCAGTCAGGCCAGTGAGGGGAGTGAATTCTTACGCGTTGGTACTCTGGCGCATATGGCAGATTTCATGCTAGGCTGCCTATCCCGTGACCCTCGCGTTCAAAGAATTTATTCCAGCACCGATTACTGGGTGTTCACTCTCCTGGACCCACGGTACAAGCAAAATCTTTCCACTCTCATCCCTGGAGAGGAAAGGAGTGTGAGAATGCATGAATACCAGCAGGCCCTGGTGCACAAGCTGAAACAGTATTTCCCTTCTGACAGCGCTAGCGGCAGAGTGCGTAGTTCTGCGGGACAAGTAGCGAGGGAGAGTAGGCGAGCAGGCAGCTTGTCCAGCACTGGCAAGGGTACGCTTTACAAGGCTTTTGCCAGCTTTATGTCACCCCAGCAAGACACTGTCACCTGTCCCCAGTCTCGGCAGAGTAGGGCTGATCTTTACAGAAAGATGGTGAGGGAGTACGTAGCTGACCATACCATTGTCCTAAATGATCACACAGCTCCCTACAACTACTGGGTTTCAAAGCTGGACATGTGGCACGAACTGGCGCTGTACGCCTTGGAGGTTCTTGCCTGCCCTGCCGCTAGCGTGTTGTCCGAGCGGGTTTTCAGTGCAGCTGGTGGCATCATCACCGATAAGCGTACAAGCCTGTCGACTGACAGCGCTGACAGGCTGACGCTTATTAAGATGAATAAAGCCTGGATTTCTCATAATTTCCAATCTCCACCAGGTGAAGGAAGCTCAACCTGAATAATTTATGCACTCCTCCTCCTCATTTTCCTCCTTCTCCTCCTCTTTGTACACTAAAGCAGAGGAAACTGGCTATTTTTTGACAGGGCCCACTGGCTCTAGCTATAGTACTTTATGCATTTAATTTTTCTGGAGGGCCACCTACCCGGTCCTCTGTTTTAAACAATTTTTGGGAGTGCCACATACAGGCACTCAATCTATTCAATTTTTCTGGAGGGCCACCTACCTGCTCCTCTGGTTTGAAAACTTTTTTGGACTGCCACATACAGGCACTCAATCTATTTCATTTTTCTGGAGGGCCACCTACCTGCTCCTCTGGTTTGAAAACTTTTTTGGACTGCCACATACAGGCACTCAATCTATTCCATTTTTCTGGAGGGCCACCTACCTGCTCCTCTGGTTTGAAAACTTTTTTGGACTGCCACATACAGGCACTCAATCTATTTCATTTTTCTGGAGGGCCACCTACCTGCTCCTCTGGTTTGAAAACTTTTTTGGACTGCCACATACAGGCACTCAATCTATTTCATTTTTCTGGAGGGCCACCTACCTGCTCCTCTGGTTTGAAAACTTTTTTGGACTGCCACATACAGGCACTCAATCTATTTCATTTTTCTGGAGGGCCACCTACCTGCTCCTCTGGTTTGAAAACTTTTTTGGACTGCCACATACAGGCACTCAATCTATTCAATTTTTCTGGAGGGCCACCTACCTGCTCCTCTGGTTTGAAAACTTTTTTGGACTGCCACATACAGGCACTCAATCTATTCAATTTTTCTGGAGGGCCACCTACCTGCTCCTCTGGTTTGAAAACTTTTTTGGACTGCCACATACAGGCACTCAATCTATTTCATTTTTCTGGAGGGCCACCTACCTGCTCCTCTGGTTTGAAAACTTTTTTGGACTGCCACATACAGGCACTCAATCTATTTCATTTTTCTGGAGGGCCACCTACCTGCTCCTCTGGTTTGAAAACTTTTTTGGACTGCCACATACAGGCACTCAATCTATTTCATTTTTCTGGAGGGCCACCTACCTGCTCCTCTGGTTTGAAAACTTTTTTGGACTGCCACATACAGGCACTCAATCTATTTCATTTTTCTGGAGGGCCACCTACCTGCTCCTCTGGTTTGAAAACTTTTTTGGACTGCCACATACAGGCACTCAATCTATTCCAGTTTTCTGGAGGGCCACCTACCTGCTCCTCTGGTTTGAAAACTTTTTTGGACTGCCACATACAGGCACTCAATCTATTTCATTTTTCTGGAGGGCCACCTACCTGCTCCTCTGGTTTGAAAACTTTTTTGGACTGCCACATACAGGCACTCAATCTATTTCATTTTTCTGGAGGGCCACCTACCTGCTCCTCTGGTTTGAAAACTTTTTTGGACTGCCACATACAGGCACTCAATCTATTTCATTTTTCTGGAGGGCCACCTACCTGCTCCTCTGGTTTGAAAACTTTTTTGGACTGCCACATACAGGCACTCAATCTATTCCATTTTTCTGGAGGGCCACCTACCTGCTCCTCTGGTTTGAAAACTTTTTTGGACTGCCACATACAGGCACTCAATCTATTTCATTTTTCTGGAGGGCCACCTACCTGCTCCTCTGGTTTGAAAACTTTTTTGGACTGCCACATACAGGCACTCAATCTATTCAATTTTTCTGGAGGGCCACCTACCTGCTCCTCTGGTTTGAAAACTTTTTTGGACTGCCACATACAGGCACTATCCAAATTAAATTGTCTCCATAGCAGCCTCCACACGTTGTCTCCATTGCTACCTCCAAAAGTCGTCCATATAGCTGCCTCCATACATCCTCCCCTTATCAAACGAGCTGTGTCAGGCAGAAATTTGGGTTGTTTTCATGGCTTCCACAACAAACTTGTTAACTTTGTCGCCACCCTGCTGTGTTATCCACAAAATATACTGGCAAACTTTTACCATTTACCGATATTATTTCAGCGCTTCTTGCGCATCTGTTTACATTCCCCTCACCCGCCATATCCTAAACTTATAAGAACGCTACTACACTTGATCTTATACAAAAGGTTCTTAGAAGTGCTGTTTGGGGAGTAGCCTAGAGACAGGGGCTTGGATTGGCGAAAGCTCGCCTGGAAGCGGAGCGCCAGCTCCATCCCAAGATCCAACTAACATAGTTTTAACTGCAGCACCTTTAATCTACTACTAGTTCACTGCCTCCATAATAATAATAATAATCTTTATTTATATAGCGCCATCATATTCTGCAGCGCTTTACAAATCATAGGAAACAAATACAAATGTAATGTAACAGAGCACAACATTTGTATGGAACAACAGGAGTGAGGTCCCTGCTCGCCAGAGCTTACGGTTTATGAAGATGATGGGGTAACACGAGGTAAAAGAATATTTAATGGTCAAGCCATTCTTCTTAGGGAATAGAACAAAATATAATAAATGGAATTGCTGTTGCTTGAACCACTCAGCCGTCATCTTATATACCAGGTCCAGGGTGAATGGGACTGCAGAGAAGTCTGGTGCCGGTTGGTTGCTGGATAACAGATGGGAGGACGACACAGGACGGGTTAGTAGAAGAGTTAAAACTTCATGCAGTTAATGAGTGTTATAGGCTTGCCTAAAGAAATGGGTTTTAAGAGCACGTTTGAAACTTTGGAGGTTAGGTATTAGTCTGATAGTCCGGGGCAGAGCATTCCATAGAATTGGTGCAGCTCTAGAGAAGTCTTGGAGACGCGAGTGGGAGGTCCGCACTAGGGTAGAGGTTAATCTAAGATCACTGGCGGATCTAAGAGCACGGGTTGGGCGATAGACTGAGATGAGAGAGGAGAGGTAGGGGGGTGCAGCATTATACAGAGCTTTATGGATGAGGGTTATTATTTTAAACTGTATTCGAAAGGAGACTGGCAGCCAGTGCAGCGACTGGCATGAACTGTAGGCATACATGGTCCCCTTATCAAACGAGGTGTGTCAGGCAGAATTTTGGGTTGTTTTCATGGCTTCCATAACAAACTTGTTGACTTTGTCGCCACCCTGCTGTGTAATCCACAAAATATACTGGCAAACTTTTATCATTTACCAATATTATTTCAGCGCTTCTTGTGCATCTGTTTACATTCCCCTCACCCGCCATATCCTAAACTTATAAGAACGCTACTACACTTGATCTTATACAAAAGGTTCTTAGAAGTGCTGTTTGGGGAGTAGCCTAGAGACAGGGGCTTGGATTGGCAAAAGCTCGCCTGGCAGCGGAGCGCCAGCTCCATGCCAAGATCCAACTAACATAGTTTTAACTGCAGCACCTTTAATCTACTACTAGTTCACTGCCTCCATACATGGTCCCCTTATCAAACGAGCTGTGTCAGGCAGAATTTTGGGTTGTTTTCATGGCTTCCATGTTAACTTTGTCGCCACCCTGCTGTGTAATCCACAAAATATACTGGCAAACTTTTATCATGTACCAATATTATTTGAGCGCTTCTTGCTCACCTCCTTTGGTTCCTCTCTGCCACCCATTGGTTTGAAGCCTGAGTCCATTTAGGGTATGTCGCCATGCCACTCTCTAGCCTGCCGCTGCTGCCGCTGCCTCTGCATGCCGTCCCCTATAGTGTCAGGGTCAATTATTGCATGTTTTAGATGCTATCTAGCTTCATTCTGTCACTCTGTCATGGCCATGCTGTTGCCCATAATTTTGGCATAATGTTCCGATTATGCAGCCTCAGAGGCATCCATGCATGCTGCCCCTGCTGTTTCCTGTCCATTTCCGTGGTGTTTCCATCCTTTTCTGAGGTTCCCAGGTGTTTGGCCAAGCTTCCCTGTGCAGACCCTTGGTCCCCTTGAAAAATGCTCGAGTCTCCCATTGACTTCAATGGGGCTCGTTATTCGAGACGAGCACTCGAGCATCGGGAAAAGTTCGTCTCGAATAACGAGTACCCGAGCATTTTAGTGCTCGCTCATCTCTAATCCCTAACCAAAGCCCAACCATCATCAGAAGGTCCAGGAAACCAGTGGTAATTCATCATCCACCACAAGCCCTGACATAAATCCCGCAGTACAGGTAATAACCACTGGTTGGCTGCGAGTACCCCAGCCCAGCACTGCCTAGTATATATCATCTTATCAGAGACCTGACTAGTCCTTTGTATGGGGGTGGACATATACCATGTGGAGAACATTCATACCCTCACCTTATCACGAGAGGGATCTTCTTATTATTGTCTCGTGGTGAAATGGTCCTCAATATATGTATAATGACACTTAGCAGAAGGTCCTCTGCTAGAACGAAGGTCAAGTCCACCCATACATTGGGGCAGATTTACTTACCCGGTCCGTTCGCGATCCAGCGGCGCGTTCTCTGCGGTGGATTCGGGTCCGGACGGGATTCACTAAGGTAGTTCCTCCGCCGTCCACCAGGTGGCGCTGCTGTGCTGAAGTTCCCTGGAGGCGCACTGGAATGCCCTGAAATTCACCGGCCTATACCTGGTGAAGGTAAGTGTAATTTTCGCTACACAATTTTTCTCTTAAATGCGGCGTTTTTTTCCGAATCCGCCGGTTTTTCGTTCGGCCACGCCCCCCGATTTCCATCGCGTGCATGCCATCCCGGGGCAATTCAGGTATAATCGTGCAAATCGGAAATATTCGGTTAACACGTCGGGAAAACGCGAATCGGGCCCTTAGTAAATGACCCCCATTATCTTGATGGCCCTCAGAGTCTTTTTACCATAATATAGACTCTGCACATCTCGGCCATCATTACTATATCTGCAGGAGGCTCCTCTCTTATTATATTTTTAATAACTCGGCCATTACCCACAGTTTGTCTGAGAGCTCCGACCATCGTATGTTTCAGTTCTATAACAATTTCCGGTCGATGTTCTCTTCGGGGCTGCTTTACTCTTTGCCTTGGATGCGATCTCATTAGGACTGACTCTCATCTCACATGTCCATAGGATGAGATCATCTAACCTCAGTTTTTCACTGGTCACCAGTTATATCCATGCTAGGATAACATTTTTTTGCTGACCCTCAGTCCAAGGCCACCGGCACACGACGTGTGAAAGTATTTGGGAGTCCTGTGGACCTTTCTATGCATCCCGTGTGTAATTCATGGGTAAGCTCCACTCACAAGCCGATGACCATTGAACATCACTGCTCGGAATGGAAACACGGGCAGGAATAAGATCTGCTCCATTTTTTGTATCTCGGACATTCGATACATTCAAGGGGCGGTGATATTCAACGCTGTCTACATGAGCCCCTAGACACTAATGTTATGGCGATAACACGGTTTCTGATTCAGAATTTCTCCAGACCACTGGACTTGGTCAGTATTTAAAGAAACCCCGGACATGTGACCAGCGTCCTGTAGCCAATGAGACCCTGTCACCGAGGGAGAAAAGCAGAGTCTCCCCAGCGACAGGAAATCACTTGCCCACAAAAATCACAAATCAGCCGCAGAATTCATCCTGGGTGACAACAGCATCAGGCGGGAAAACTTCTTCCCTCCAAAACTCCTCACCGGCATCTTATACATGTCCCCTAATCCCATGAGGAGCCCGCCGATAGTTCCCAACAATCCACACCTTCTCTTTCCTATCAAGACTCACGACCACAGATCCCTGGTGCCGCTGGTGGACAGTGGGTCACTCCATGGCAGGTCCTTACATCTCTCGTTATCTTCCTCTTACTATTATCACCTTGATCTACAATCATTCTTCAATTTTCTAGTTTATTTTATTAGATCATCTGCTGTTTTATAGACTGTAGCTGTCAGCTGATATCTACATGACCTTCACATACAATGAGCCGTCTAGACACCATTCAAATGACCTGCAGGGCTCCATGACATGAAGATCGATGACTGAGAAGCAAATGAAGTCAATTTTCATAGATCATTGATTTAAGGGAAGAAAACTTCAAGTTGCCATCAGTAACTTCCAGATCTCTTGGCGTTTGTGTTGCTGATACGTTATAGAGCGGAGATGATGGAGATACATAGAATGTTTCTCCAACTGTTTAAATACACAGGTTTATCTTCTGGGACTTACCTCTATGTGTTCATCGCAGTTGTCAGCTACAGGACTTGGCTCAGTGATGGATCTCACCATCCTCAGGGTCTCCTGCTCTTCTCTATCGGATTGTCCAATGCAATATTTGAAGGTTATCATCTTATCTATGACATGTTACTTGATATTGAGCCTGGGGATTTGTCAGATTTCAATGTCTGCACAGTGTTCATGTTCTGTCTGTCCCTCTCCTGCATCTTCTTTGGTGTTTGTCAGATCTCGATGCTCTGTAGCTTCTACTGTATCAAGCTCATCTCCTCCCAGCACTGGATCATCCAGGTCCTGAAGTCCAGGCTCCCATCTACTCTCCCCTGGATAATATCCGGTGCTGTAGTGATGTCCATTGTGGTACTGGTCGTATCATTTGGTCTGATCTTCATCTGGGTCCCTGTAGATGATGATAACAGCACCTTCTGCAAGGCCATCTTAGATAACTCTGACTTTATTGCAATAACTTTAACATTAACTAGCATCAACTACCTTGTGGCTCTACCGTTCTGCCTCATCCTGGTGTCTCTGAGTTGTACGACCTTCTCTCTGATCCAACATGTGAGGAGAACAATAAGTCTGGACAGATCCCACCTGGAGGCTCATATCGATGCAGCCAAGACCATGATCCTTCTCCTGACCCTCAACACGTCCTTCTATGTCTCTAAATTGGTGAAGGAATTGGGGGTTTTGTCCTACCCTTTGGATCTTATTTGTGAAGTTTTATACTATTTATTTTGGCCTCTCCAGGCTCTTACTTTAATCTTCAGAACCAAGAAATTACATAGAAGCTTCATCTGGTGTCTCCATAGAAGAAGCTCGGAGCAGATGTGACTGGAATAGTCCAGAACCATAAACGGGCAGCACCAATGGCCCCTGCGGGGATTGTGAGGCGCTGATGGGGGGGTATAGAGGGCAGAGCTTCACAATGGCCTCCAGGATTGAATCAAGGATAGACTTAGGAGTCACCTTCATAGGATTATCACGATATCCTCCCACATATTGGTCCTGGTGAATGGATTATACTGGTTGTTGTGGAATATAATCTCATAGATCAGGACACGGCGTTTCTTTTCTTCAGTGCGTTTATTGTATATGCAGGGTCCTGCTGGATTCTGTCCAATAGGCCAGAACTTTGGGGATGTGCTGGACCCTGACATCTCCATCTCGGTCGCTGGGATCACTATAGCACCGGGGCACAGGCCGCTGTCTTGGGGTTGTGCTGAACTCTGACTTCTCCATCTCGGTCTGTGGGATCACTATAGCACCGGGGCCGCTGTCTTGGGGTTGTGCTGAACTCTGACCTCTCCGTTGCATCATATATTCCATCTCTTGATCGCTCTTGAAACATCTCAGAGACATCTCCAGAATCCGACCATTTCTGACAATTGAAACCACTAAAATGCTAATTATTGCGCTGATTCCCTCTCGACTCGACTCCTATAATTCCCGACTAATCATCTTCCATTCACTAAACTCTCCCCACTACAATATTTTCTTAATGCAGCAGCCAGGCTCGTCTTTCAGGCCAAACGCTACACAGATGCCTCCAATCTCTGCCAATCACTGCACTGGCTACCTGTCTCCTTCCACATTCACTTTAAAATAATAACCCTCATCCACACAGCTCTGAATAATGCTGCACCTCCTATTCTCTCTTCTCTCATCTCAGTCTATTGCCCTTCCCTTGCTCTTTGATCTGCCAGTGATATTAGATTTTTCGCTACCTTAATTTGAACCACCCTGCATGTCTCCAGGACTTCTCCCGAACTGCACCAATTCTCTGGAATGCCCTTCCCTGGTCTATCAGACTAATCCCCAACTTCATAATGTGCTCTAATAAAAAGTCTCTTTAGGCAGATCTATTACATCACTAACTGCATGAAATGTCACCTCTCTCTCATAACCCGTCCTGTGTCCTATCTCCCATCTGTTATCCGGCAAAGACCAGAAATATACACTTTCACATTGTACTCTGTCGATAAGATGCGGCTGATGACTGGTGCAAGCAGCAAAATTTATATTTAATAAATTTACACTGTTTCCTTATAAAGAATGGGTGGACTATTATGCAATATCTTTACCTCTTGTGTCACCCCCTCATCCTCATAGACTGTAAGCTCTTGTGTCCCCCTCATCCTCATAGACTGTAAGCTCTTGTGTCCCCCTCATCCTCATAGACTGTAAGCTCTTGTGTCACCCCTCATCCTCAAAGACTGTAAACTCTTGTGTCCCCCCTCATCCTTAAAGACTGTACGTTCTTGTGTCTCCCCCTCATCCTCATAGACTGTAAGCTCTTGTGTCCCCCTAATCCTCACAGACTGTAAGCTCTTGTGTCACCCCCTCATCCTCATAGACTGTAAGCTCTTGTGTCCCCCTCATCCTCAAAGACTGTAAGCTCTTGTGTCACCCCCTCATCCTCAAAGACTGTAAGCTCTTGTGTCCCCCTCATCCTCAAAGACTGTAAGCTCTTGTGTCTCCCACTCATCCTCATAGACTGTAAGCTATTGTGTCCCCCTCATCCTCATAGACTGTAAGCTCTTGTGTCACCCCCTCATCATCATAGACTGTAAGCTCTTATGTCACCCCTCATCCTCATAGACTGTAAGCTCTTGTGTCACCTCCTCATCCTCATAGACTGTAAGCTCTTGTGTCCTCCCCTCATCCTCATAGACTGTAAGCTCTTGTGTCCCCCCTCATCCTCATAGACTGTAAGCTCTTGTGTCCCCCCCTCATCCTCATAGACTGTAAGCTCTTGTGTCCCCCTCATCCTCATAGACTGTAAGCTCTAGTGTCCCCCTCATCCTTATAGACTGTAAGCTCTTGTGTCACCCCTTCATCCTCATAGACTGTAAGCTCTTGTGTCCGCCCCTCATCCTCATAGACTGTGAGCTTTTGTGTCACCCCCTCATCCTCATAGACTGTAAGCTCTTGTGTCCCCCATCCTCATAGACTGTAAGCTCTTGTGTCACCCCTCATCCTCATAGTCTGTAAGCTCTTGTGTCCCCCCTCATCCTCATAGACTATAAGCTCTTGTGTCCCCCTCATCCTCATAGTCTGTAAGCTCTTGTGTCCCCCCCATCCTCATACACTGTAAGCTCTTGTGTCACCCCTCATCCTCATAGTCTGTAAGCTCTTGTGTCCCCCCTCATCCTCATAGACTGTAAGCTCTTGTGTCCCTCCTCATCCTCATAGACTGTAAGCTCTTGTGTCCCCCCTCATCCTCATAGACTGTAAGCTCTTGTGTCCTCCCCTCATCCTCATCGACTGTAAGCTCTTGAGTCCTCCCCTCATCCTCATAGACTGTAAGCTCTTGTATCCTCCCCTCATCCTCATAGACTGTAAGCTCTTGTGTCCCCCCTCATCCTCATAGAATTTAAGCTCTTGTGTCCCCCCTCATCCTCATAGACTGTAAGCTCTTGTGTCCTCCCCTCATCCTCATAGACTGTAAGCTCTTGTGTCCCTCCTCATCCTCATAGACTTTAAGCTCTTGTGTCCCCCCTCATCCTCATAGACTGTAAGCTCTTGTGTCCTCCCCTCATCCTCATCGACTGTAAGCTCTTGTGTCCTCCCCTCATCCTCATAGACTGTAAGCTCTTGTGTACTCCCCTCATCCTCATAGACTGTAAGCTCTTGTGTCTCCCCTCATCCTCATAGACTATAAGCTCTTGTGTCCACCCTCATCCTCATAGACTGTAAGCTCTTGTGTCACCCCCTCATCCTCATAGACTGTAAGCTCTTGTGTCCTCCCCTCATCCTCATAGACTGTAAGCTCTTGTGTCCCCCCTCATCCTCATAGAATGTAAGCTCTTGTGTCCCCCCTCATCTTCATAGAATGTAAGCTCTTGTGTCCCCCCTCATCCTCATAGACTGTAAGCTCTTGTGTCCTCCCCTCATCCTCATAGACTGTAAGCTCTTGTGTCCCTCCTCATCCTCATAGACGGTAAGCTCTTGTGTCCCCCCTCATCCTCATAGACTGTAAGCTCTTGTGTCCTCCCCTCATCCTCATAGACTGTAAGCTCTTGTGTCAACCCTCATCCTCATAGACTGTAAGCTGTTGTGTCCTCCCCTCATCCTCATAGACTGTAAGCTCTTGTGTACTCCCCTCATCCTCATAGACTGTAAGCTCTTGTGTCTCCCCTCATCCTCGTAGACTATAAGCTCGTGTCCACTCTCATCCTCATAGACTGTAAGCTCTTGTGTCCTCCTCATCCTCATAGACTGTAAGCTCTTGTGTCTCCCCTCATCCTCATAGACTGTAAGCTCTTGTGTCCTCCCATCATCCTTATAGTCTGTAAGCTTGTGTCCCCCTCATCCTCATAGACTGTAAGCTCTTGTGTCACCCCCTGATCCTCATAGACTGTAAGCTCGGGTGTCACCCCCTCATCCTAATAGACGGTAAATTCTTGTGTCCTTCCTCCTCCTCATAGATTATAAGCACAATCTGTATATAACATGGCACATCCTCCACAATACACAGCATAATCTGAATATAACAGGGCACATCCTCCACAGTACACAGCATAATCTGTATATAACAGGGCAAATCCTCCACAGTACACAGCATATTCTGTATATAACAGGGCACATCCTCCACAGTACACGGCATAATCTGTATATAACAGGGCAAATCCTCCACAGTACACAGCATAATATGTATATAACATGGCACATCCTCCACAGTACACAGCATAATGTGTATATAACATGGCACATCCTCCATAGTACACAGCATAATCTGTATATAACATGGCACATCATCCACAGTACACAGTATAATCTGTATATAACAGGGCACATCCTCCACAGTACACAGCATAATCTGTATATAACAGGGCAAATCCTCCACAGTACACAGCATATTCTGTATATAACAGGGCACATCCTCCACAGTACACGGCATAATCTGTATATAACAGGGCAAATCCTCCACAGTACACAGCATAATATGTATATAACATGGCACATCCTCCACAGTACACAGCATAATGTGTATATAACATGGCACATCCTCCATAGTACACAGCATAATCTGTATATAACATGGCACATCCTCCACAGTACACAGTATAATCTGTATATAACAGGGCACATCCTCCACAGTACACAGCATAATCTGTATATAACAGGCACATCCTCCACAGTACACAGCATAATCTGTATATAACAGGGCAAATCCTCCACAGTACACAGCATATTCTGTATATAACAGGGCACATCCTCCACAGTACACGGCATAATCTGTATATAACAGGGCAAATCCTCCACAGTACACAGCATAATATGTATATAACATGGCACATCCTCCACAGTACACAGCATAATGTGTATATAACATGGCACATCCTCCATAGTACACAGCATAATCTGTATATAACATGGCACATCCTCCACAGTACACAGTATAATCTGTATATAACAGGGCACATCCTCTACAGTACACAGCATAATCTGTATATAACAGGGCACATCCTCCACAGTACACAGTATAATCTGTATATAACATGGCACATCCTCTACAGTACACAGCATAATCTGTTAATAACAGGACACATCCTCCACAATACACAGCATAATCTGTATATAACAGAGCACATCCTCCACAGTACACAGCATAATCAGTACATAACATGGCACATCCTCCACAGTACACAGCATAATCTATATATAACATGGCACATCCTCCACAGTACACAGCATAATCTGTATATAACATGGCACATCCTCTACAGTCCACAGCATAATATGTATATAACATGGCACATCCTCCACAGTACCCAGCATAATCAGTATATAACATGGCACATCCTCCACATTACACAGCATAATCTTTATATAACATGGCACATCCTCCACACTACACAGCATAATCTGTATATAACAGAGCACATCCTCCACAGTACACAACATAATCTGTATATAACATGGCACATCCTCCACAGTACACAGCATAATCTGTATACAACATGGCACATCCTCCACAGTACACAGCATAATCTGTATATAACATAACACATTCTCCACAGTACACAGCATAATCTGTATATAACAGGGCACATCCTCCACAGTACACAGCATAATCTGTATATAACAGGGCACATCCTCCACAGTACACAGCATAATATGTATTTAACAGGCACATCCTCCACAGTACACAGCATAATCTGTATATAACAGGGCAAATCCTCCACAGTACACAGCATATTCTGTATATAACAGGGCACATCCTCCACAGTACACGGCATAATCTGTATATAACAGGGCAAATCCTCCACAGTACACAGCATAATATGTATATAACATGGCACATCCTCCACAGTACACAGCATAATGTGTATATAACATGGCACATCCTCCATAGTACACAGCATAATCTGTATATAACATGGCACATCCTCCACAGTACACAGTATAATCTGTATATAACAGGGCACATCCTCCACAGTACACAGCATAATCTGTATATAACAGGGCACATCCTCCACAGTACACAGTATAATCTGTATATAAAATGGCACATCGTCTACAGTACACAGCATAATCTGTTAATAACAGGGCACATCCTCCACAATACACAGCATATTCTGTATATAACAGAGCACATCCTCCACAGTACACAGCATAATCAGTACATAACATGGCACATCCTCCACAGTACACAGCATAATCTATATATAACATGGCACATCCTCCACAGTACACAGCATAATCTGTATATAACATGGCACATCCTCTACAGTCCACAGCATAATATGTATATAACAGGGCACATCCTCCACAGTACCCAGCATAATCAGTATATAACATGGCACATCCTCCACATTACACAGCATAATCTTTATATAACATGGCACATCCTCCACACTACACAGCATAATCTGTATATAACAGAGCACATCCTCCACAGTACACAACATAATCTGTATATAACATGGCACATCCTCCACAGTACACAGCATAATCTGTATACAACATGGCACATCCTCCACAGTACACACCATAATCTGTATATAACATGGCACATTTACCACAGTACACAGCATAATCTTTATATAATGTTAAAGATATTACACTGGACTCAGACGCCATCTTACATATTGTCGGACATTTTAAAGATTCAGCATTATTTCACATAACTTTGTGTAGTGATTACTGAAGTTTGGGTGTTTCCCTCAGCAAACAAAGGCTTAGTGCTCACTAGCACCATCTAGAGGAAGGTATCCAGGCGAGCACCTGGGAAGTTTCAGTATTTGCATGTAGCCAATAGTATTAGACTCCTTTGTGTGCTTACATCCAATAGTGTTACATTTCCTGGGTGAGAACACCCAATTATAGTGGCTGCTTTCCTAATTACACGCCTTATGTAAAGTGCCTTATGGTTTTCTATAAATATCCGTCCCTCATTAAACTTATCAGTCTTGTTGCTAACTTCCTGCAAGGACAGGTCTTGTCTTTTCATTCAAGTTAGTCAAATTCCAGCGCTGGACACAGACTCATTTAATTTGAAAGTCACCTTTACAATGATTAGGGGTTTGAGCCCCAGATATAAATCTATAAGAATAACATGGCACATCCTCGACACTAAACAGCATAATCTATATATATAACAGAGCACATCCTCCAAAGTACACAACATAATCAGTATATAACATGGCACATCCTCTACAGTACACAGCATAATCTGTATATAACAGGGCACATCCTCCAAAGTACACAACATAATCAGTATATAACATGGCACATCCTCTACAGTACACAGCATAATCTGTATATAACAGGGCACATCCTCTACAGTACACAGCATAATCTGTATATAACAGGGCACATCCTCCACAGTACACAGCATAATCTGTATATAACAGAGCACATCCTCCACAGTACACTGCATAATATGTATATAACAGGGCAAATCCTCCACAGTACACAACATAATCTGTATAAAACAGGGTACATCCTCCACAGTACACAGCATAATCTGTATATAACACATCCTCCACAGTACACAGCATAATCTGTATAACACAGGATACATCCCCCACAGTACACAGCATAATACGTATAAAACGGAGCACATCCTCCACAGTACACAGCATAATATGCATAACACAGGGCAAATCCTCCACAGTACACAGCATAATATGTATAACACAGGGCAAATCATCCACAGTACACAGCATAAGATATATTTAACAGGGCACATTCTCCACAGTACACAGCATAATCTGTATAACACAGGGCACATCCTCCACAGTACACAGCATAATATGTCTATAAAGGAGCACATCCTCAACAGTACACTGCATAATCTGTATATAACAGGGCACATCCTCCACAGTACACAGCATAATCTGTATAAAACAGAGCACATCCTTCACAGTACACAGCATAATCTGTTTAAAACATAGCACATCCTTCACAGTACACAGCATAATCTGTATATAACATGGCAAATCCCCCACAGTACACAGCATAATCTGTATATAACAGGCACATCCTCCACAGTACACAGCATAAAATGTATATAACAGGGCTCATTCTCCACAGTATACAGCATTATCTGTATAACAAAGGGCACATCCTCCACAGAACACAGCATAATATGTCTATAACGGAGCACAACCTCCACAGTACACAACATAATCTGTATATAACATGTCACATCCTCCACAGTACACTGCATAATATGTATATAACAGGGCACATCCTCCACAGTACACAACATAATCTGTATAAAACGGAGCACATCCTCCACAGTACACAGCATCATCTGTATATAACACATCCTCCACAGTACACAGCATAATCTGTATAACATAGGCTATATCCCCCACAGTACACAACATAATCTGTATATAACATGTCACATCCTCCACAGTACACAACATAATCTGTATATAACAGGGCACATCCTCAACAGTACACAGCATAATATGTATATAACATGTCACATCCTCCACAGTACACAGCATAATATGTATATAACCGGGCACATCCTCCATAGTACACAACATAATCTGTATAAAACAGAGCACATCCTCCACAGTACACAGCATAATCTGTATATAACACATCCTCCACAGTACACAGCATAATCTGTATATAACACATCCTCCACAATACACAGCATAATCTGTATATAACAGAGCACATCCTCCACAGTACACAGCATAATCAGTACATAACATGGCACATCCTCCACAGTACACAGCATAATCTGTATATAACAGGGCACATCCTCCACAGTGCACTGCATAATATGTATATAACAGGGCAAATCCTCCACAGTACACAACATAATCTGTATAAAACAGGGTACATCCTCCACAGTACACAGCATAATCTTTATATGACACATCCTCCACAGTACACAGCATAATCTGTATAACACAGGATACATCCCCCACAGTACACAGCATAATACGTATAAAACGGAGCACATCCTCCACAGTACACAGCATAATATGCATAACACAGGGCAAATAATCCACAGTACACAGCATAAGATATATTTAACAGGGCACATTCTCCACAGTACACAGCATAATCTGTATAACACAGGGCACATCCTCCACAGTACACAGCATAATATGTCTATAAAGGAGCACATCCTCAACAGTACACTGCATAATCTGTATATAACAGGGCACATCCTCCACAGTACACAGCATAATCTGTATAAAACAGAGCACATCCTTCACAGTACACAGCATAATCTGTTTAAAACATAGCACATCCTTCACAGTACACAGCATAATCTGTATATAACATGGCACATCCCCCACAGTACACAGCATAATCTGTATATAACAGGCACATCCTCCACAGTACACAGCATAAAATGTATATAACAGGGCTCATTCTCCACAGTATACAGCATTATCTGTATAACAAAGGGCACATCCTTCACAGAACACAGCATAATATGTCTATAACGGAGCACAACCTCCACAGTACACAACATAATCTGTATATAACATGTCACATCCTCCACAGTACACTGCATAATATGTATATAACAGGGCACATCCTCCACAGTACACAACATAATCTGTATAAAACGGAGCACATCCTCCATAGTACACAGCATAATCTGTATATAACACATCCTCCACAGTACACAGCATAATCTGTATAACATAGGCTATATCCCCCACAGTACACAACATAATCTGTATATAACATGTCACATCCTCCACAGTACACAACATAATCTGTATATAACAGGGCACATCCTCAACAGTACACAGCATAATATGTATATAACATGTCACATCCTCCACAGTACACAGCATAATATGTATATAACCGGGCACATCCTCCATAGTACACAACATAATCTGTATAAAACAGAGCACATCCTCCACAGTACACAGCATAATCTGTATATAACACATCCTCCACAGTACACAGCATAATCTGTATATAACACATCCTCCACAATACACAGCATAATCTGTATATAACAGAGCACATCCTCCACAGTACACAGCATAATCAGTACATAACATGGCACATCCTCCACAGTACACAGCATAATCTGTATATAACAGGGCACATCCTCCACAGTGCACTGCATAATATGTATATAACAGGGCAAATCCTCCACAGTACACAACATAATCTGTATAAAACAGGGTACATCCTCCACAGTACACAGCATAATCTTTATATGACACATCCTCCACAGTACACAGCATAATCTGTATAACACAGGATACATCCCCCACAGTACACAGCATAATACGTATAAAACGGAGCACATCCTCCACAGTACACAGCATAATATGCATAACACAGGGCAAATAATCCACAGTACACAGCATAAGATATATTTAACAGGGCACATTCTCCACAGTACACAGCATAATCTGTATAACACAGGGCACATCCTCCACAGTACACAGCATAATATGTCTATAAAGGAGCACATCCTCAACAGTACACTGCATAATCTGTATATAACAGGGCACATCCTCCACAGTACACAGCATAATCTGTATAAAACAGAGCACATCCTTCATAGTACACAGCATAATCTGTATAAAACATAGCACATCCCCCACAGTACACAGCATAATCTGTATATAACAGGCACATCCTCCACAGAACACAGCATAATATGTCTATAACGGAGCACAACCTCCACAGTACACAACATAATCTGTATATAACATGTCACATCCTCCACAGTACACTGCATAATATGTATATAACAGGGCACATCCTCCACAGTACACAACATAATCTGTATAAAACGGAGCACATCCTCCACAGTACACAGCATAATCTGTATATAACACATCCTCCACAGTACACAGCATAATCTGTATAACATAGGCTATATCCCCCACAGTACACAGCATAATACGTATAAAACGGAGCACATCCTCCACAGTACACAGCATAATATGTATAACACAGGGCAAATCATCCACAGAACACAGCCTAAGATGTATATAACAGGGCACATTCTCCACAGTACACAGAATAATCTGTATACAACAGGGCACATTCTCCACAGTACACAGAATAATCTGTATAACACAGGGCACATCCTCCACTGTGCACAGCATAATCTGTATATAACAGGGCACATCCTCCACAGTACACAGCATAATCTGTATATAACAGGGCACATCCTCCATGGTACACAGCATAATATGTCTATAAAGGAGCACATCCTCCACAGTACACTGCATAATCTGTATATAACACATCCTCCACAGTACACAGCATAATCTGTATAACATAGGCTATATCCCCCACAGTACACAGCATAATACGTATAAAACGGAGCACATCCTCCACAGTACACAGCATAATATGTATAACACAGGGCAAATCATCCACAGAACACAGCCTAAAATGTATATAACAGGGCACATCCTCCACAGTACACAGCATAATATGTGTATAACAGGGCACATCCTCCACAGTACACAGCATAATCTGTATATAACAGGGCACATCCTCCACAGTACACAGCATAATCTGTATATAACAGGGCACATCCTCCATAGTACACAGCATAATATGTCTATAAAGGAGCACATCCTCCACAGTACACTGCATAATCTGTATATAACATGGCACATCCTCCACAGTACACAGCATAATCTGTATAAAACAGAGCACATCCTTCACAGTACACAGCATAATCTGTATAAAACAGAGCACATCCTTCACAGTACACAGCATAATCTGTATATAACATGGCACATCCCCCACAGTACACAGCATAAAATGTATATAACAGGGCTCATTCTCCACAGTATACAGCATTATCTGTATAACAAAGGGCACATCCTCCACAGAACACAGCATAATATGTCTATAACGGAGCACATCCTCCACAGTACACAACATAATCTGTATATAACATGTCCCATCCTCCACAGTACACAACATAATCTGTATATAACAAGGCACATCCTCAACAGTACACAGCATAATATGTATATAACATGTCACATCCTCCACAGTACACAGCATAATATGTATATAACCGGGCACATCCTCCATAGTACACAACATAATCTGTATAAAACAGAGCACATCCTCCACAGTACACAGCATAATCTGTATATAACACATCCTCCACAGTACACAGCATAATCTGTATATAACACATCCTCCACAATACACAGCATAATCTGTATATAACAGAGCACATCCTCCACAGTACACCACATAATCAGTACATTACATGGCACATCCTCAACAGTACACAGCATAATATGTATATAACATGTCACATCCTCCACAGTACACAGCATAATATGTATATAACCGGGCACATCCTCCATAGTACACAACATAATCTGTATAAAACAGAGCACATCCTCCACAGCACACAGCATAATCTGTATATAACACATCCTCCACAGTACACAGCATAATCTGTATATAACACATCCTCCACAATACACAGCATAATCTGTATATAACAGAGCACATCCTCCACAGTACACAGCATAATCAGTACATAACATGGCACATCCTCAACAGTACACAGCATAATATGTATATAACATGTCACATCCTCCACAGTACACAACATAATCTGTATATAATAAGGCACATCCTCAACAGTACACAGCATAATATGTATATAACATGTCACATCCTCCACAGTACACAGCATAATATGTATATAACCGGGCACATCCTCCATAGTACACAACATAATCTGTATAAAACAGAGCACATCCTCCACAGTACACAGCATCATCTGTATATAACACATCCTCCACAGTACACAGCATAATCTGTATATAACACATCCTCCACAATACACAGCATAATCTGTATATAACAGAGCACATCCTCCACAGTACACAGCATAATCAGTACATAACATGGCACATCCTCCACAGTACACAGCATAATCTGTATATAACAGGGCAAATCCTCCACAGTACACTGCATAATATGTATATAACAGGGCAAATCCTCCACAGTACACAACATAATCTGTATATAACACATCCTCCACAGTACACAGCATAATCTGTATATAACCGGGCACATCCTTCATAGTACACAACATAATCTGAATAAAACAGAGCACATCCTCCACAGTACACAGCATAATCTGTATATAACACATCCTCCACAGTACACAGCATAATCTGTATATAACAGGGCACATCCGCCACAGTACACAGCATAATGTGTATATAACAGGGCACATCCTCTACAGTACACAGCATAATATGTATATAACATGTCACATCCTCCACAGTACACAGCATAATCTATATATAACACGGCACATCCTCCACAGTACACAGCATAATATGTATATAACATGTCACATCCTCCACAGTACACAGCATAATCTATATATAACACGGCACATCCTCCACAGTACACAGCATAATATGTATATAACAGGGCACATCCTCCACAGTACACAGCATAATATGTATATAACAGGGCACATCCTCCACAATACACAGCATAATCTGTATATAACAGAGCACATCCTCCACAGTACACAGCATAATCAGTACATAACATGGCACATCCTCCACAGTACACAGCATAATCTGTATATAACAGGGCAAATCCTCCACAGTACACTGCATAATATGTATATAACAGGGCAAATCCTCCACAGTACACAACATAATCTGTATATAACACATCCTCCACAGTACACAGCATAATCTGTATATAACACATCCTCCACAGTACACAGCATAATCTGTATAACACAGGATACATCCCCCACAGTACACAGCATAATACGTATAAAACGGAGCACATCCTCCACAGTACACAGCATAATATGCATAACACAGGGCAAATCATCCACAGTACACAGCATAAAATATATTTAACAGGGCACATTCTCCACAGTACACAGCATAATCTGTATAACACAGGGCACATCCTCCACAGTACACAGCATAATGGGGCAGATTTACTTACCCGGCCCATTCGCGATCCAGCGGCGCATTCTCTGCACAGGATTCAGGTCCGGCCGGGATTTATGAAGGTAGTTCCTCCGCCGTCCACCAGGTGGCGCTGTTGCGCTGAATATCATCTCAACGCACCGGAATGCACCACCTCGGACCATGTGAAGGTAAGCGCTTCCCAAGCGACACTTTTTCGGTTATTAAATGCGGCGGGTTTTCGTTCGGCCACGCCCCCCGATTTCCGTCGCACGCATGCCGGCGCCGATGCGCCACAATACGATCACGTGCGCCAAAATCCCTGGGCAATTCAGGTACAATCGCCGCAAATTGGAAATATTCGGGTAACACGTCGGGAAAACGCGAATCGGGCCCTTAGTAAATGACCCCCAATATGTCTATAAAGGAGCACATCCTCAACAGTACACTGCATAATCTGTATAAAACAGAGCACATCCTCCACAGTACACAGCATAATCTGTATAAAACATAGCACATCCTTCACAGTACACAGCATAATCTGTATATAACATGGCACATCCCCCACAGTACACAGCATAATCTGTATATAACAGGCACATCCTCCACAGTACACAGCATAAAATGTATATAACAGGGCTCATTCTCCACAGTATACAGCATTATCTGTATAACAAAGGGCACATCCTCCACAGAACACAGCATAATATGTCTATAACGGAGCACAACCTCCACAGTACACAGCATAATCTGTATATAACAGGGCACATCCTCCACAGTACACAGCATAATATGTATATAACAGGGCACATCCTCCACAGTACACAGCATAATATGTATATAACAGGGCACATCCTCCACAGTACACAACATAATCTGTATAAAACGGAGCACATCCTCCACAGTACACAGCATAATCTGTATATAACACATCCTCCACAGTACACAGCATAATCTGTATAACATAGGCTATATCCCCCACGGTACACAGCATAATACGTATAAAACGGAGCACATCCTCCACAGTACACAGCATAATATGTATAACACAGGGCAAATCATCCACAGAACACAGCCTAAGATGTATACAACAGGGCACATTCTCCACAGTACACAGAATAATCTGTATAACACAGGGCACATCCTCCACAGTACACAGCATAATCTGTATATAACAGGGCACATCCTCCATAGTACACAGCATAATATGTCTATAAAGGAGCACATCCTCCACAGTACACTGCATAATCTGTATATAACACGGCACATCCTCCACAGTACACTGAATAATCTGTATAAAACGGAGCACATCCTCCACAGTACACAGCATAATCTGTATATAACACATTCTCCACAGTACACAGCATAATCTGTATAACATAGGCTATATTTCCCAAAGTACATAGCATAATACGTATAAAACGGAGCACATCCTCCACAGTACACAGCATAATATGTATAACACAGGGCAAATCATCCACAGAACACAGCCTAAAATGTATATAACAGGGCACATCCTCCACAGTACACAGCATAATATATGTATAACAGGGCACATCCTCCACAGTACACAGCATAATCTGTATATAACAGGGCACATCCTCCACAGTACACAGCATAATCTGTATATAACAGGGCAAATCCTCCATAGTACACAGCATAATATGTCTATAAAGGAGCACATCCTCCACAGTACACTGCATAATCTGTATATAACATGGCACAACCTCCACAGTACACAGCATAATCTGTATAAAACAGAGCACATCCTTCACAGTACACAGCATAATCTGTATAAAACAGAGCACATCCTTCACAGTACACAGCATAATCTGTATGTAACATGGCACATCCCCCACAGTACACAACATAATCTGTATATAACAGGGCACATCCTCAACAGTACACAGCATAATATGTATATAACATGTCACATCCTCCACAGTACACAGCATAATATGTATATAACAGGGCACATCCTCCATAGTACACAACATAATCATTATAAAACAGAGCACATCCTCCATAGTACACAACATAATCATTATAAAACAGAGCACATCCTCCACAGTACACAGCATAATCTGTATATAACACATCCTCCACAGTACACAGCATAATCTGTATATAACACATCCTCAACAATACACAGCATAATCTGTATATAACAGAGCACATCCTCCACAGTACACAGCATAATCAGTACATAACATGGCACATCCTCCACAGTACACAGCATAATCTGTATATAAAAGGGCACATCCTCCACAGTACACAGCATAATCTGTATATAACATGGCACATGCTCCACAGTACACAGCATAATCTTTATATAACATGGCACATCCTCCACACTACACAGCATAATCTGTATATAACAGAGCACATCCTCCACAGTACACAACATAATCTGTATATAACATGGCACATCCTCCACAGTACACAGCATAATCTGTATACAACATGCCACATCCTTCACAGTACACAGCATAATCTGTATATAACATAGCACATTCTCCACAGTACACAGCATAATCTGTATATAACAGAGCATATCCTCCACCGTAAAACGCATAATCTGATTATAACAGGGCACATCCTCCACAGTACACAACATAATCTGTATATAAAAGAGCACATCCTCCACAGTGCCATGTTATATACAAATTGTGCTTATAATCTATGAGCAGGAGGAAGGACATAAGAGTTTACAGTCTATTAGGATAAGGGGGTGACACAAGAGCTTACAGTCTATGAGGATCAGAAGGTGACACAAGAGCTTACAGTCTAAGAGGATGAGGGGGACACGAGCTTACAGACTATAAGGATGAGGGGAGGACACAAGAGCTTATAGTCTATGAGGATGAGGGGAGTACACAAGAGCTTACAGTCTATGAGGATGAGGGGGGGACACAAGAGCTTACAGATATATATAACAGGGCACATCCTCCACAGTACACAACATAATCTGTATAAAACAGAGCACATCCTCCACATTACACAGCATAATCTGTATATAACACATCCTCCACAGTACACAGCATAATCTGTATAACACAGGCTACATCCCCCACAGTACACAGCATAATATGTATAAAACAAAGCAAATCCTCCACAGTACACAGCATAATATGTATAACACAGGGCAAATCATCCACAGTACACAGCATAAGATGTATATAACAGGGCACATTCTCCACAGTACACAGCATAATCTGTATAACACAGGGCACATCCTCCACAGTACACAGCATAATCTGTATAACACAGGGCACATCCTCCACAGTACACAGCATATTATGTTTATAAAGGAGCACATCCTCCACAATACATTGCATAATCTGTATATTACAGGGCACATCCTCCACAGTACACAGCATAATCTGTATAAACCAGAGCACATCCTTCACAGTACACAGCATAATCTGTATAAAACAGAGCACATCCTTCACAGTACACAGCATAATCTGTATATAACATGGCACATCCCCCACAGTACACAGCATAATCTGTATATAACAGGCATATCCTTCACAGTACACAGCATAAAATGTATATAACAGGGCTCATTCTCCACAGTATACAGCATTATCTGTATAACAAAGGGCACATCCTCCACAGAACACAGCCTAATGTGTCTATAACGGAGCACATCCTCCACAGTACACAACATAATCTGTATATAACATGTCACATCCTCCACAGTACACAACATAATCTGTATATAACAGGGCACATCCTCAACAGTACACAGCATAATATGTATATAACATGTCACATCCTCCACAGTACACAGCATAATATGTATATAACAGGGCACATCCTCCATAGTACACAACATAATCATTATAAAACAGAGCACATCCTCCATAGTACACAACATAATCATTATAAAACAGAGCACATCCTCCACAGTACACAGCATAATCTGTATATAACACATCCTCCACAGTACACAGCATAATCTGTATATAACACATCCTCAACAATACACAGCATAATCTGTATATAACAGAGCACATCCTCCACAGTACACAGCATAATCAGTACATAACATGGCACATCCTCCACAGTACACAGCATAATCTGTATATAAAAGGGCACATCCTCCACAGTACACAGCATAATCTGTATATAACATGGCACATGCTCCACAGTACACAGCATAATCTTTATATAACATGGCACATCCTCCACACTACACAGCATAATCTGTATATAACAGAGCACATCCTCCACAGTACACAACATAATCTGTATATAACATGGCACATCCTCCACAGTACACAGCATAATCTGTATACAACATGCCACATCCTTCACAGTACACAGCATAATCTGTATATAACATAGCACATTCTCCACAGTACACAGCATAATCTGTATATAACAGAGCATATCCTCCACCGTAAAACGCATAATCTGATTATAACAGGGCACATCCTCCACAGTACACAACATAATCTGTATTTAAAAGAGCACATCCTCCACAGTGCCATGTTATATACAAATTGTGCTTATAATCTATGAGCAGGAGGAAGGACATAAGAGTTTACAGTCTATTAGGATAAGGGGGTGACACAAGAGCTTACAGTCTATGAGGATCAGAAGGTGACACAAGAGCTTACAGTCTATGAGGATGAGGGGGACACGAGCTTACAGACTATAAGGATGAGGGGAGGACACAAGAGCTTATAGTCTATGAGGATGAGGGGAGTACACAAGAGCTTACAGTCTATGAGGATGAGGGGGGGACACAAGAGCTTACAGATATATATAACAGGGCACATCCTCCACAGTACACAACATAATCTGTATAAAACAGAGCACATCCTCCACATTACACAGCATAATCTGTATATAACACATCCTCCACAGTACACAGCATAATCTGTATAACACAGGCTACATCCCCCACAGAACACAGCATAATACGTATAAAACGAAGCAAATCCTCCACAGTACACAGCATAAGATGTATATAACAGGGCACATTCTCCACAGTACACAGCATAATCTGTATAACACAGGGCACATCCTCCACAGTACACAGCATAATCTGTATAACACAGGGCACATCCTCCACAGTACACAGCATATTATGTATATAAAGGAGCACATCCTCCACAATACACTGCATAATCTGTATATTACAGGGCACATCCTCCACAGTACACAGCATAATCTGTATAAACCAGAGCACATCCTTCACAGTACACAGCATAATCAGTATAAAACAGAGCACATCCTTCACAGTACACAGCATAATCTGTATATAACATGGCACATCCCCCACAGTACACAGCATAATCTGTATATAACAGGCACATCCTCCACAGTACACAGCATAAAATGTATATAACAGGGCTCATTCTCCACAGTATACAGCATAATCTGTATAGCAAAGGGCACATCCTCCACAGAACACAGCATAATATGTCTATAACGGAGCACATCCTCCACAGTACACAGCATATTCTGTATATAACAGGGCACATCCTCCACAGTACACAGCATGATCTGTAAATAACAGGGCACATCCTCCACAATACACAGCATAATCTGTATATAACAGAGCACATCCTCCACAGTACACAGCATAATCAGTACATAACATGGCACATCCTCCACAGTACCCAACATATTCAGTATATAGCATGGCACATCCTCCACAGTACACAGCATAATCTGAATATAACATGGCACATCCTCCACAGTACACAGCATAATCTGTATACAACATGCCACATCCTTCACAGTACACAGCATAATCTGTATATAACATAGCACATTCTCCACAGTACACAGCATAATCTGTATATAACAGAGCATATCCTCCACCGTAAAAAGCATAATATGAATATAACAGGGCACATCCTCCACAGTACACAACATAATCTGTATATAAAAGAGCACATCCTCCACAGTGCCATGTTATATACAAATTATGCTTATAATCTATGAGGAGGAGGAAGGACATAAGAGTTTACAGTCTATTAGGATAAGGGGGTGACACAAGAGCTTACAGTCTATGAGGATCAGAAGGTGACACAAGAGCTTACAGTCTATGAGGATGAGGGGGACACGAGCTTACAGACTATAAGGATGAGGGGAGGACACAAGAGCTTATTGTCTATGAGGATGAGGGGAGTACACAAGAGCTTACAGCCTATGAGGATGAGGGGGGGACACAAGAGCTTACAGATATATATAACAGGGCACATCCTCCACAGTACACAACATAATCTGTATAAAACAGAGCACATCCTCCACATTACACAGCATAATCTGTATATAACACATCCTCCACAGTACACAGCATAATCTGTATAACACAGGCTACATCCCCCACAGTACACAGCATAATACGTATAAAACAAAGCAAATCCTCCACAGTACACAGCATAATATGTATAACACAGGGCAAATCATCCACAGTACACAGCATAAGATGTATATAACAGGGCACATTCTCCACAGTACACAGCATAATCTGTATAACACAGGGCACATCCTCCACAGTACACAGCATAATCTGTATAACACAGGGCACATCCTCCACAGTACACAGCATATTATGTTTATAAAGGAGCACATCCTCCACAATACATTGCATAATATGTTTATTACAGGGCACATCCTCCACAGTACACAGCATAATCTGTATAAACCAGAGCACATCCTTCACAGTACACAGCATAATCTGTATAAAACAGAGCACATCCTTCACAGTACACAGCATAATCTGTATATAACATGGCACATCCCCCACAGTACACAGCATAATCTGTATATAACAGGCATATCCTTCACAGTACACAGCATAAAATGTATATAACAGGGCTCATTCTCCACAGTATACAGCATAATCTGTATAGCAAAGGGCACATCCTCCACAGAACACAGCATAATATGTCTATAACGGAGCACATCCTCCACAGTACACAGCATATTCTGTATATAACAGGGCACATCCTCCACAGTACACAGCATAATCTGTAAATAACAGGGCACATCCTCCACAATACACAGCATAATCTGTATATAACAGAGCACATCCTCCACAGTACACAGCATAATCAGTACATAACATGGCACATCCTCCACAGTACCCAGCATATTCAGTATATAGCATGGCACATCCTCCACAGTACACAGCATAATCTGAATATAACATGGCACATCCTCCACAGTACACAGCATAATCTGTATACAACATGCCACATCTTTCACAGTACACAGCATAATCTGTATATAACATAGCACATTCTCCACAGTACACAGCATAATCTGTATATAACAGAGCATATCCTCCACCGTAAAAAGCATAATCTGAATATAACAGGGCACATCCTCCACAGTACACAACATAATCTGTATATAAAAGAGCACATCCTCCACAGTGCCATGTTATATACAAATTGTGCTTATAATCTAGGAGGAGGAGGAAGGACATAAGAGTTTACAGTCTATTAGGATAAGGGGGTGACACAAGAGCTTACAGTCTATGAGGATCAGAATTAGAGATGAGCGAACACTAAAATGCTCGGGTACTCGTTATTCGAGACGAACTTTTCCCGATGCTCGAGTGCTCGTCTCGAATAACGAACCCCATTGAAGTCAATGGGAGACTCGAGCATTTTTCAAGGGGACCAAGGCTCTGCACAGGGAAGCTTGGCCAAACACCTGGGAACCTCAGAAAAGGATGGAAACACCACGGAAATGGACAGGAAACAGCAGGGGCAGCATGCATGGATGCCTCTGAGGCTGCCTAATCGCACCATTATGCCAAAATTATGGGCAACAGCATGGCCATGACAGAGTGACAGAATGAAGCTAGATAGCATCTAAAACATCCAATAATTGACCCTGACACTATAGGGGACGGCATGCAGAGGCAGCGGCAGCAGGCTAGAGAGTGGCATGGCGACATACCCTAATTGGACTCAGGCTTCAAACCAATGGGTGTCAGAGAGGAACCAAAGGAGGTGAGCAAGAAGCGCTCAAATAATATCGGTACATGATAAAAGTTTGCCAGTATATTTTGTGGATTACACAGCAGGGTGGCGACAAAGTTAACATGGAAGCCATGAAAACAACCCAAAATTCTGCCTGACACAGCTCGTTTGATAAGGGGACCATGTATGCTTACAGTTCATGCCAGTCGCTGCACTGGCTGCCAGTCTCCTTTCGAATACAGTTTAAAATAATAATAACCCTCATCCATAAAGCTCTGTATAATGCTGCACCCCCCTACCTCTCCTCTCTTATCTCAGTCTATCGCCCAACCCGTGCTCTTAGATCCGCCAGTGATCTTAGATTAACCTCTACCCTAGTGCGGACCTCCCACTCGCGTCTCCAAGACTTCTCTAGAGCTGCACCAATTCTATGGAATGCTCTGCCCCGGACTATCAGACTAATACCTAACCTCCAAAGTTTCAAACGTGCTCTTAAAACCCATTTCTTTAGGCAAGCCTATAACACTCATTAACTGCATGAAGTTTTAACTCTTCTACTAACCCGTCCTGTGTCGTCCTCCCATCTGTTATCCAGCAACCAACAGGCACCAGACTTCTCTGCAGTCCCATTCACCCTGGACCTGGTATATAAGATGACGGCTGAGTGGTTCAAGCGACAGCAATTCCATTTATTATATTTTTTTCTATTCCCTAAGAAGAATGGCTTGACCATTAAATATTCTTTTACCTCGTGTTACCCCATCATCTTCATAAACCGTAAGCTCTGGCGAGCAGGGACCTCACTCCTGTTGTTCCATACAAATGTTGTGCTCTGTTACATTACATTTGTATTTGTTTCCTATGATTTGTAAAGCGCTACAGAATATGATGACGCTATATAAATAAAGATTATTATTATTATTATTATGGAGGCAGTGAACTAGTAGTAGATTAAAGGTGCTGCAACTATGTTAGTTGGATCTTGGGATGGAGCTGGCGCTCCGCTGCCAGGCGAGCTTTCGCCAATCCAAGCCCCTGTCTCTAGGCTACTCCCCAAACAGCACTTCTAAGAACCTTTTGTATAAGATCAAGTGTAGTAGCGTTCTTATAAGTTTAGGATATGGCGGGTGAGGGGAATGTAAACAGATGCGCAAGAAGCGCTGAAATAATATCCCTAAATGGTAAAAGTTTGCAAGTATATTTTGTGGATTACACAGCAGGGTGGCGACAAAGTTAACAACTTTGATGTGGAATGCCCTGTAATAGCTCTTGGGCGGTGTGCCTTTTATCGCCTAGGCTCAGCAGTTTCAGCACCGCCTGCTGTCGCTTAGCGACGGCACTGCTGCTGTGCCTAGAGCTACCGACTGATGGCGCCATGCCCACGGATGGTAATTCGGAGGAGGAGGAGGTGGAGGAGGGGTGGGAGGAGGCATAGTAGGCCTGAAACACCTGGACCGAGGTAGGCCCCGCAATTCTCTGCGTCGGCAGTATATGACCAGCCCCAGGGTCAGACTCGGTCCCAGCCTGCACCAAGTTAAGTGTAGTAGCGTTCTTATAAGTTTGGGATATGGCGGGTGAGGGGAATGTAAACAGATGCGCAAGAAGCGCATGATGCGCATGGAGCTGGCGCTCCGCTGCCAGGCGAGCTTTCGCCAATCCAAGCCCCTGTCTCTAGGCTACTCCCCAAACAGCACTTCTAAGAACCTTTTGTATAAGATCAAGTGTAGTAGCGTTCTTATAAGTTTAGGATATGCCGGGTGAGGGGAATGTAAACAGATGCGCAAGAAGCGCTGAAATAATATCCCTAAATGGTAAAAGTTTGCCAGTATATTTTGTGGATAACACAGCAGGGTGGCGACAAAGTTAACAACTTTGATGTGGAATCCATGAAAACAACCCAAATTTCTGCCTGACACACCTCGTTTGATAAAGGGACGATGTATGGAGGCAGCTATATGGACGACTTTTGGAGGTAGCAATGGAGACAACGTGTGGAGGCTGCTATGGAGACAATTTAATTTGGATAGTGCCTGTATGTGGCAGTCCCAAACATTTTTCAAACCAGAGGAGCAGGTAGGTGGCCCTCCAGTAAAATGGAATAGATTGAGTGCCTGTATGTGGCAGTCCCAAAAATGTTTCAAACCAGAGGAGCAGGTAGGTGGCCCTGCAGTAAAATGGAATAGATTGAGTGCCTGTATGTGGCAGTCCCAAAAATTTTTCAAACCAGAGGAGCAGGTAGGTGGCCCTCCAGTAAAATGGAATAGATTGAGTGCCTGTATGTGGCAGTCCCAAACATTTTTCAAACCAGAGGAGCAGGTAGGTGGCCCTCCAGTAAAATGGAATAGATTGAGTGCCTGTATGTGGCAGTCCCAAAAATGTTTCAAACCAGAGGAGCAGGTAGGTGGCCCTGCAGTAAAATGGAATAGATTGAGTGCCTGTATGTGGCAGTCCCAAACATTTTTCAAACCAGAGGAGCAGGTAGGTGGCCCTCCAGTAAAATGGAATAGATTGAGTGCCTGTATGTGGCAGTCCCAAAAATTTTTTAAAACAGAGGACCGGGTAGGTGGCCCTCCAGAAAAATGGAATAGATTGAGTGCCTGTATGTGGCACTCACAAAAATTGTTTCAAACAGAGGACCGGGTAGGTGGCCCTCCAGAAAAATTAAATGCATGAAGTACTATAGCAAGAGCCAGTGGGCCCTGTCAAAAAATAGCCATTTTCCTCTGCTTTACTGTACAAAGAGGAGGAGAAGGAGGAAAATGAGGAGGAGGAGGAGTGTATCAATTATTCAGGTTGAGCTTCCTTCACCTGGTGGAGATTGGAAATTCTGAGAAATCCAGCCTTTATTCATTTTAATAAGCGTCAGCCTGTCAGCGCTGTCAGTCGACAGGCGTGTACACTTATCGGTGATGATGCCACCAGCTGCACTGAAAACCCGCTCGGACAAGACGCTAGCGGCAGGGCAGGCAAGAACCTCCAAGGCGTACAGCGCCAGTTCGTGCCACATGTCCAGCTTTGAAACCCAGTAGTTGTAGGGAGCTGTGTGATCATTTAGGACGATGGTATGGTCAGCTACGTACTCCCTCACCATCTTTCTGTAAAGATCAGCCCTACTCTGCCGAGACTGGGGACAGGTGACAGTGTCTTGCTGGGGTGACATAAAGCTGGCAAAAGCCTTGTAAAGCGTACCCTTGCCAGTGCTGGACAAGCTGCCTGCTCGCCTACTCTCCCTCGCTACTTGTCCCGCAGAACTACGCACTCTGCCGCTAGCGCTGTCAGAAGGGAAATACTGTTTCAGCTTGTGCACCAGGGCCTGCTGGTATTCATGCATTCTCACACTCCTTTCCTCTGCAGGGATGAGAGTGGAAAGATTTTGCTTGTACCGTGGGTCCAGGAGAGTGAACACCCAGTAATCGGTGCTGGAATAAATTCTTTGAACGCGAGGGTCACGGGATAGGCAGCCTAGCATGAAATCTGCCATATGCGCCAGAGTACCAACGCGTAGGAATTCACTCCCCTCACTGGCCTGACTGTCCATTTCCTCCTCCTCCAACTCCTCCAACTCCTCTTCTTCTGCCCATACACGCTGAACAGTGAAGGACTCAACAATGGTCCCCTCTTGTGTCTCGCCAACATTCTCCTCCTCTTCCTCCTCATCCTCCTCCACCTCCACCTCCTCCGATATGCGCTGAGAAACAGACCTGAGGGTGCTTTGGCTATCAACAAGGGAATATTCTTCCCCTGTCTCTTGTGACGAGCGCAAAGCTTCCGACTTCATGCTGACCAGAGAGTTTTTCAACAGGCCAAGCAGCGGGATGGTGAGGCTGATGATGGCGGCATCGCCACTGACCATCTGTGTTGACTCCTCAAAGTTACTCAGCACCTGACAGATATCAGACATCCACGTCCACTCCTCATTGTAGACTTGAGGAAGCTGACTGACCTGACTACCAGTTCTGGTGGAAGTTGACATCTGGCAGTCTACAATCGCTCTGCGCTGCTGGTAAACTCTGGATAACATGGTCAGTGTTGAATTCCACCTCGTGGGCACGTCGCACAACAGTCGGTGAGCGGGCAGTTGGAGGCGGCGCTGCGCTGCCCTGAGAGTGGCAGCATCTGGGCTGGACTTCCTGAAATGCGCACAGATGCGGCGCACCTTCGTGAGCAAATCAGACAGATTGGGGTATGTCTTGAGGAAACGCTGAACTATCAGATTTAACACATGGGCCAGGCATGGCACATGTGTCAGTCTGCCGAGTTGCAGAGCCGCCACCAGGTTACGGCCGTTGTCACACACAACCATTCCCGGCTTGAGGTTCAGCGGTGCCAGCCACAGATCAGTCTGCGCCGTGATGCCCTGTAATAGCTCTTGGGCGGTGTGCCTTTTGTCGCCTAGGCTCAGCAGTTTGAGCACCGCCTGCTGTCGCTTAGCGACGGCACTGCTGCTGTGCCTAGAGCTACCGACTGATGGCGCCGTGCCCACGGATGGTAGTTCGGAGGAGGAGGTGGAGGAGGGGTGGGAGGAGGAGGAGGCATAGTAGGCCTGAAACACCTGGACCGAGGTAGGCCCCGCAATCCTCGGCGTCGGCAGTATATGAGCAGCCCCAGGGTCAGACTCGGTCCCAGCCTCCACCAAGTTAACCCAATGTGCCGTCAGCGATATATAGTGGCCCTGCCCGGCAGCACTCGTCCACGTGTCCGTGGTCAGGTGGACCTTGTCAGAAACGGCGTTGGTCAGGGCACGGATGATGTTGTCTGACACGTGCTGGTGCAGGGCTGGGACGGCACATCGGGAAAAGTAGTGGCGGCTGGGGACCGAATACCGAGGGGCGGC
Source organism: Engystomops pustulosus (assembly GCF_040894005.1). NCBI lineage: Eukaryota > Metazoa > Chordata > Amphibia > Anura > Leptodactylidae > Engystomops > Engystomops pustulosus. The sequence continues at coordinate 2,247,484 of NC_092418.1, read as the reverse complement.
CGCCGCCATGAGGTTGCGAAAGGCCTCGGTCTCTACTAGCCTATAGGGCAGCATCTCCAGGCTAAGCAATCTGGAGATGTGCACATTAAGGGCTTGGGCGTGCGGGTGGGTTGCACTATATTTGCGTTTCCGCTCCAGCGTCTGGGGTATGGAGAGCTGAACACTGGTGGATGCTGTGGAGGATCGTGGAGGCGACGATGGGGTTTTTGTGGCAGGGTCCTGGGCAGGGGGCTGACTATCAGCTGACACAGGGGAAGGAGCAGTGGTGTGCACGGCCGAAGGTGAACGGGCTTGTTGCCACTGAGTGGGGTGTTTAGCATTCATATGCCTGCGCATACTGGTGGTAGTTAAGCTAGTAGTGGTGGAACCCCTGCTGAGCCTGGTTTGGCAAATGTTGCACACCACAGTCCGTCGGTCATCCGGTGTTTCCTTAAAGAACCTCCAGACTTCTGAAGATCTAGCCCTCGCCGCAAGAGCCCTCGCCACGGGAGCTTCACTAGTTGACACATTTGGCGCTGGTGCACCAGCTCTGGCCCTGCCTCTCCGTCTGGCCCCACCACTGCCTCTTCCAACCTGTTCTGGTCGAGGACTCTCCTCCGTCTCAGAAGCACTGTGTTCACCCGGCCTCTCAACCCAGCTTGGGTCTGTCACCTCATCATCCTCCGATCCCTCAGTCTGCTCCCCCCTCGGACTTCCTGCCCTGACAACAACTTCCCCACTGTCTGACAACCGTGTCTCCTCATCGTCGGACACCTCTTTACACACTTCCACTACGTCAAGAAGGTCATCATCACCCACAGACTGTGACTGGTGGAAAACCTGGGCATCGGAAAATTGCTCAGCAGCAACCGGACAAGTGGTTTGTGACTGTGGGAAGGGTCCAGAAAACAGTTCCTCAGAGTATGCCGGTTCAAATGCCAAATTTTCCTGGGAGGGGGCAGACTGGGAGGGAGGAGGCTGAGGTGCAGGAGCTGGAGGAGTGGCGATTTCGGTGACATGGGTGGACTGCGTGGAAGACTGACTGGTGGTGGACAAATTGCTCGAAGCATTGTCAGCAATCCACGACATCACCTGTTCGCACTGTTCTGGCCTCAACAGTGCTCTACCACGAGTCCCAGTAACTTCAGACATGAACCTAGGGAGTGTAGCTCTGCGGCGTTCCCCTGCTCCCTCATCAGCAGGTGGTGTCTCACCCCGCCCAGGACCACGGCCTCTGACCCCTGCAGTAGTTGGACGCCCACGTCCCCGCCCTCGTCCTCTACCCCTAGCCCTCGGGTTAAACATTTTTAAAATGAGAGTTATAACTTTATTTTTTTTTTTAACTTTTTTTTGTTTTTTTTTGTGTTTTTTGTTTTTTTTTGAGTTTTTAAAACCAAACAATGCTATCCTATTGCTAGGGCTATTTTCTAGCCAAGTATCAAAGCACACTACTATGCCAGATGAGATGACACTGAGTTAGTGCCTAATTGAAATCCAACCCCTACTAAATTTTCCCACTTCGGTCTTTGCTATGGATATGTGCGTCACTAAGCGCAGAACACAGCGGTCGCAAGTCTCACTACAAATTGCTCAGAATTGGCTAGTACATGCACTGCAGAAAGTACAGCCACCAGCAGATCAACCAGAAATCAAATATATAGAACGCTACTGTAGGCGTAAGTAAGCTGTTTGTATTCTCCTATGGCTATTTTCTAGCCAAGTATGAAAGCACACTACTATGCCAGATGAGATGACACTGAGTTAGTGCCTAATTGAAATCCAACCCGTACTAAATTTTCCCACTTCGGTCTTTGCTATGGATATGTGTGCCACTAAGAGCTAAACACAACGGTAGCAAGTCCCCCTGCTAATTCCTCACAAAATGGTACTAGATGCAAATTAAAATAAAAAAAGTAGAACGTTATTGTAGCCCTAAGAAGGGCTGTTGGGTTCTTGGAGAATCACTCCTGCCTAACAGTAAGCTAATAGAACACCCTAACGCTTTCCCTGACCAGCAGCAGCTCTCTCCCTAGCGGCATCCAGACACAGAATGATCCGAGCAGCGCGGGCAGCGGCTAGTCTATCCCAGGGTCACCTGATCTGGCCAGCCAACCACTGCTATCGACGTGTAAGGGTACCACGTCATGCTGGGTGGAGTGCAGAGTCTCCTGGCTTGTGATTGGCTCTGTTTCTGGCCGCCAAAAAGCAAAACGGCGGGAGCTGCCATTTTCTCGAGCGGGCGAAGTATTCGTCCGAGCAACGAGCAGTTTCGAGTACCCTAATGCTCGACCGAGCATCAAGCTCGGACGAGCATGTTCGCTCATCTCTAATCAGAATGTGACACAAGAGCTTACAGTCTATGAGGATGAGGGGGACACGAGCTTACAGACTATAAGGATGAGGGAAGGACACAAGAGCTTATAGTCTATGAGGATGAGGGGAGTACACAAGAGCTTACAGTCTATGAGGATGAGGGGGGGACACAAGAGCTTACAGATATATATAACAGGGCACATCCTCCACAGTACACAACATAATCTGTATAAAACAGAGCACATCCTCCACATTACACAGCATAATCTGTATATAACACATCCTCCACAGTACACAGCATAATCTGTATAACACAGGCTACATCCCCCACAGTACACAGCATAATACGTATAAAACGAAGCAAATCCTCCACAGTACACAGCATAATATGTATAACACAGGGCAAATCCTCCACAGTACACAGCATAATATGTATAACACAGGGCAAATCATCCACAGTACACAGCATAATCTGTATAACACAGGGCACATCCTCCACAGTACACAGCATAATCTGTATAACACAGGGCACATCCTCCACAGTACACAGCATATTATGTCTATAAAGGAGCACATCCTCCACAATACACTGCATAATCTGTATATTACAGGGCACATCCTCCACAGTACACAGCATAATCTGTATAAACCAGAGCACATCCTTCACAGTACACAGCAAAATCTGTATAAAACAGAGCACATCCTTCACAGTACACAGCATAATCTGTATATAACATGGCACATCCCCCACAGTACACAGCATAATCTGTATATAACAGGCACATCCTCCACAGTACACAGCATAAAATGTATATAACAGGGCTCATTCTCCACAGTATACAGCATAATCTGTATAGCAAAGGGCACATCCTCCACAGAACACAGCATAATATGTCTATAACGGAGCACATCCTCCACAGTACACAGCATATTCTGTATATAACAGGGCACATCCTCCACAGTACACAGCATAATCTGTAAATAACAGGGCACATCCTCCACAATACACAGCATAATCTGTATACAACAGAGCACATCCTCCACAGTACACAGCATAATCAGTACATAACATGGCACATCCTCCACAGTACACAGCATATTCAGTATGTAGCATGGCACATCCTCCACAGTACACAGCATAATCTGTATATAACAGGGCACATCCTCCACAGTACACAGCATAATCTGTATATAACATGGCACATGCTCCACACTGCACAGCATAATCTTTATATAACATGGCACATCCTCCACACTACACAGCATAATCTGTATATAACAGAGCACATCCTCCACAGTACACAACATAATCTATATATAATATGGCACATCCTCCACAGTACACAGCATAATCTGTATATAACAGAGCATATCCTCCACCGTAAAAAGCGTAATCTGAATATAACAGGGCACATCCTCCACACTACACAGCATAATCTGTATATAACAGAGCACATCCTCCACAGTACACAACATAATCTGTATATAACATGGCACATCCCCTACAGTACACAGCATAATCTTTATATAACAGGGCACATCCTCTACAGTACACAACATAATCAGTATATAACATGGCACATCCTCTACAGTACACAGCATAATCTGTATATAACAGGGCACATCCTCCAAAGTACACAACATAATCAGTATATAACATGGCACATCCTCTACAGTACACAGCATAATCTGTTTATAACAGGGCACATCCTCTACAGTACACAGCATAATCTGTATATAACAGGGCACATCCTCCACAGTACACAGCATAATCAGTATATAACATGGCACATCCTCCACAGTACACAGCATAATCTGTATATAACATGGCGCATCCTCCACAGTACACAGCATAATCTGTATATAACAGAGCACATCATCCACAGTACACAGCATAATCAGTATATAACATGGCACATCCTCCACATTACACAGCATAATCTGTATATAACAGGGCACATCCTCCACAGTACACAGCATAATCTGTATATAACATGGCACATTCTCCACAGTACACAGCATAATCTTTATATAACATGACACATCCTCCACACAACATAGCATAATCTGTATATAACAGAGCGCATCCTCCACAGTACACAACATAATCTGTATATAACATGGCACATCCTCCACAGTACACAGCATAATCTGTATACAACATGGCACATCCTCCACAGTACACAGCATAATCTGTATATAACATGGCACATTCTCTACAGTACACAGGATAATCTTTATATAACATGGCACATCCTCCACACTACACAGCATAATCTGTATATAACAGAGCACATCCTACACAGTACACAGCATAATCAGTATATAACATGGCATATCCTCCACAGTACACAGCATAATCTGTATACAACAGGGCATATCCTCCACAGTACACAGCATAATCTGTATAAAACATGGAACATCCTCCACAGTACATAACATAATATGTATATAACACGGCACATCGTCCACAGTACAAAGCATAATCTGTATATAACAAGCCGCATCCTTCACAGTACACAGCATAATAGGTATTTAACATGGCACATCCTCCACAGTACACAGCATATTCTGTATATAACATGCACATCCTCCACAGTACACAGCATATTCTGTATATAACATGCACATCCTCCACAGTACACAGCATAATCTGTATATAACATGACAAATCCTCCACCGTACACAGCGTTATCTGTATATAATAGGGCACATCCTCCACAGTACACAGCATAATCTGTATATAACAGGGCACATCCTCCACAGTACACAGCATAATCTGTATATAACATGGCACATCCTCCACAGTACACAGCATAATCTGAATATAACAGGGCACATCCTCCACAGTACACAGCATAATATGTATATAACAGGCACATCCACCACAGTACACAGCATAATCTGTATATAACAGGGCACATCCTCCACAGTACACAACATAATCTGTATATAACAGGGTTTATCCTACACAGTACATAGCATAATATGTATAACACAGGGTGATTCCTCCAATGTACACAGCATAATCTGTATATAAAAGAGCACATCCTCCACCGTACACAGCATATTCTGTATATAACAGGGCACAACTTCCGCAGTACACAGCATAATCTGTATATAACATGGCACATCCTCCACACTACACAGCATAATCTGTAGATAACAGAGCACATCCTCCACAGTACACAGCATAATCAGTATATAACAGGGCACATCCTCCACAGTACACAGCATAATCTGTATACAACATGGCACATCCTCCACAGTACACAGCATAAAATGTATATAACAGGGCACATTCTCCACAGTACACAACATAATCTGTATATAACAGGGCACATTTTCCACAGTACACAGCATAATCTGTATATAACATGGCACATCCTCCACAGTACACAGCATAATCTGTATATAACATGACACATCCTCCACAGTACACAGCATAATCTGTATATAACAGAGCACATCCTCCACAGTACACAGCATAATCTGTATATAACAGGGCACTTTCTCCACGGTACACAGCATAATCTATATATAAAAGGGCATATCCTCCACAGTACACAGCATATTCTGTATATAACATGCACATCCTCCACAGTACACAGCATATTCTGTATATAACATGCACATCCTCCACAGTACACAGCATAAAGTACATAGCATAATCTGTACATAACAGGGCACATCCTCCACAGTACACAGCACAATATGTATATAACATGGCACATCCTCAACAGTACACAGCATAATCTGTATATAACAGGGCACATCCTCCACAGTACACAGCATAATATGTATATAACATGGCGCATTCTCCACAGTACACAACATAATCTGTATAAAACAGAGCACATCCTTCACAATACTCAGCATAATCTGTATATAACATGGCACCTGCCCCACAGTACACAGCATAATCTGTATATAACAGACACATCCTCCACAGTACACAGCATAATCTGTATATAACAGGACACATCCTCCACAGTACACAACATAATCTGTATATAACAGGGCTTATCCTACACAGTACACAGCATAATCTGTATAACACAGGGCAAATCCTCCAAAGTACACAGCATAATCTGTATAACACAGGACACATCCTCCACAGTACACAGCATAATTTGTATATTAAAGAGCACATCCTCCATAGTACACAGCATATTCTGTATATTACAGGGCACATGTTCCACAATACACAGCATAATCTGTATATTAAAGAGCACATCCTCCACAGTACACAGCATATTCTGTATATTACAGGGCACATCTTCCACAATACACAGCATAATCTGTATATAACATGGCACATCCTCCACAGTACACAGCATAATCTGTAAATAACAGGGCACATTCTCCACAGTACACAGCATAATCTATATACAACATGGCACATCCTCCATAGTACACAGCATAAGATGTATATAACAGGGCACATCCTCCATAGTACACAGCATAAGATGTATATAACACGGCACATTCTCCACAGTACACAGCATAATCTGTATATAACATGGCACATCCTCCACACTACACAGCAAAATCTGTATATAACATGGCACATCCTACACAGTACACAGCATAATCAGTATATAACATGGCACATCCTCTAAAGTACACAGCATAATCTGTATATAACAGGGCACATCCTCCACAGTACACAGCATAATCAGTATATAACATGGCAAATCCTCCACAGTACACAGCATAATCTGTATATAACAGGGCTCATCCTTCACAGTACACAGCATTATCTGTATACAACATGGCACATCCTCCACAGTACACAGCTTAAACAGTATATAACATGGCACATCCTCTAAAGTACACAGCATAATCTGTATATAACAGGGCACATCCTCCACAGTACACAGCATAATCTGTATATAACATGGCACATCCTCCACAGTACACAGCATAATCAGTATATAACATGGCACATCCTCCACAGTACACAGCATAATCTGTATATAACAGAGCACATCCTCCACAGTACACAGCATAATCAGTATATAACATGGCACATCCTTTACAGTACACAGCATAATCTGTATATAACAGGGCACATCCTCCACAGTACGCAGCATAATCCGTATATAACATGGCAGATCCTCCACAGTACACAGCATAATCAGTATATAACAGGGCACATCCTCCACAGTACACAGCATAATCTGTATATAACAGAGCACATCCTCCACAGTACACAGCATAATCTGTATATAACAGGGCACATCGTACACAGTACACAGCATAATCTGTATATAACAGGGCACATCCTCCACAGTACACAGCATAATCTGTATATAACAGGGCACATCCTCCACAGTACACAGCATAATCTGTATATAACATGGCACATCCTCCACAGTACACAGCATAATCTGTAAATAACACGGCACATCCTCCACAGTACACAGCATTATCTGTATACAACATGGCACATCCTCCACAGTACACATCATAATCAGTATATAATATGGCACATCCTCCACAGTACACAGCATAATCTGTATATAACATGGCACATCCTCCACAGTACACAGCATAATCTGTATATAACAGGACACTTCCTACACAGTACACAGCATAATCTGTATATAACATGGCACATCCTCCACAGTACACAGCATAATCTGTATATAACAGGACACATCCTCCACAGTACACAACATAATCTGTATATAACAGGGCTTATCCTACACAGTACACAGCATAATCTGTATAACACAGGGCAAATCCTCCAAAGTACACAGCATAATCTGTATAACACAGGACACATCCTCCACAGTACACAGCATAATTTGTATATTAAAGAGCACATCCTCCATAGTACACAGCATATTCTGTATATTACAGGGCACATGTTCCACAATACACAGCATAATCTGTATATTAAAGAGCACATCCTCCACAGTACACAGCATATTCTGTATATTACAGGGCACATCTTCCACAATACACAGCATAATCTGTATATAACATGGCACATCCTCCACAGTACACAGCATAATCTGTAAATAACAGGGCACATTCTCCACAGTACACAGCATAATCTATATACAACATGGCACATCCTCCATAGTACACAGCATAAGATGTATATAACAGGGCACATCCTCCATAGTACACAGCATAAGATGTATATAACACGGCACATTCTCCACAGTACACAGCATAATCTGTATATAACATGGCACATCCTCCACACTACACAGCAAAATCTGTATATAACATGGCACATCCTACACAGTACACAGCATAATCAGTATATAACATGGCACATCCTCTAAAGTACACAGCATAATCTGTATATAACAGGGCACATCCTCCACAGTACACAGCATAATCAGTATATAACATGGCAAATCCTCCACAGTACACAGCATAATCTGTATATAACAGGGCTCATCCTTCACAGTACACAGCATTATCTGTATACAACATGGCACATCCTCCACAGTACACAGCTTAAACAGTATATAACATGGCACATCCTCTAAAGTACACAGCATAATCTGTATATAACAGGGCACATCCTCCACAGTACACAGCATAATCTGTATATAACATGGCACATCCTCCACAGTACACAGCATAATCAGTATATAACATGGCACATCCTCCACAGTACACAGCATAATCTGTATATAACAGAGCACATCCTCCACAGTACACAGCATAATCAGTATATAACATGGCACATCCTTTACAGTACACAGCATAATCTGTATATAACAGGGCACATCCTCCACAGTACGCAGCATAATCCGTATATAACATGGCAGATCCTCCACAGTACACAGCATAATCAGTATATAACAGGGCACATCCTCCACAGTACACAGCATAATCTGTATATAACAGAGCACATCCTCCACAGTACACAGCATAATCTGTATATAACAGGGCACATCGTACACAGTACACAGCATAATCTGTATATAACAGGGCACATCCTCCACAGTACACAGCATAATCTGTATATAACAGGGCACATCCTCCACAGTACACAGCATAATCTGTATATAACATGGCACATCCTCCACAGTACACAGCATAATCTGTAAATAACACGGCACATCCTCCACAGTACACAGCATTATCTGTATACAACATGGCACATCCTCCACAGTACACATCATAATCAGTATATAATATGGCACATCCTCCACAGTACACAGCATAATCTGTATATAACATGGCACATCCTCCACAGTACACAGCATAATCTGTATATAACAGGACACTTCCTACACAGTACACAGCATAATCTGTATATAACATGGCACATCCTCCACAGTATTCAGCATAATCTGTATATAACAGGGCACATCCTCCACAGTACACAGCATAATCAGTATATAACATGGCACATCCTCTACAGTACACAGCATAATCTGTATATAACAGAGCACATCCTCCACAGTACACAGCATAATCAGTATGTAACATGGCACATCCTCCACAGTACACAACATAATATGTATATAACAGGGCACATTCTCCACAGTACACTACATAATCTGTATATAACTTGGCACATTCTCCACAGTACACAACATAATCTGTATATAAGAGAGCACATCCTCCACAGTACACAGCATAATCTGTATATAACAAGGCACATCCTCCACAGTACACAGCATAATCTGTATATAACATGGCACATCCTCCACAGTACACAGCATAATCTGTATATAACAAGGCACATCCTCTACAGTACACAGCATAATCTGTATATAACATGGCACATCCTCCACAGTACACAGCATAATCTGTATATAACATGGCACATCCTCCACAGTACACAGCATAATATGTATATAACAGGCACATCCTCCACAGTACACAGCATATTGTGTATATAATAGGGTTAGAGATGAGCGAGCACTAAAATGCTCGGGTACTCGTTATTCGAGATGAACTTTTCCCGATGCTCGAGTGCTCGTTTCGAGTAACGAGCCCCATTGAAGTCAATGGGAGACTCGAGCATTTTTCAAGGGGACCAAGGCTCTGCACAGGGAAGCTTGGCCAAACACCTGGGAACCTCAGAAAAGGATGGAAACACCACGGAAATGGACAGGAAACAGCAGGGGCAGCATGCATGGATGCCTCTGAGGCTGCTTAATGGTCAACAGCATGGTCATGACAGAGTGACCGAATGAGGCTAGATAGCATCTAAAATATCCAATAATTGACCCTGACACTATAGGGGACGGCATGCAGAGGCAGCGGCAGCGGCAGCAGCGGCAGGCTAGAGAGTGTCATGGCAACATACCCTAAATGGACTCAGGCTTCAAACCAATGGGTGGCAGAGAGGAACCAAAGGAGGTGAGCAAGAAGCGCTCAAATAATATCGGTACATGATAAAAGTTTGCCAGTATATTTTGTGGATTACACAGCAGGGTGGCGACAAAGTTAACATGGAAGCCATGAAAACAATCCAAAATTCTGCCTGACACAGCTCGTTTGATAAGGGGACCATGTATGGAGGCAGTGAACTAGTAGTAGATTAAAGGTGCTGCAGTTAAAACTATGTTAGTTGGATCTTGGCATGGAGCTGGCGCTCCGCTGCCAGGCGAGCTTTCGCCAATCCAAGCCCCTGTCTCTAGGCTACTCCCCAAACAGCACTTCTAAGAACCTTTTGTATAAGATCAAGTGTAGTAGCGTTCTTATAAGTTTGGGATATGGCGGGTGAGGGGAATGTAAACAGATGCGCAAGAAGCGCTGAAATAATATCCGTAAATGAAAAAAGTTTTCCAGTATATTTTGTGGCTTACACAGCAGGGTGGCGACAAAGTTAACAAGTTTGATGTGGAATGCCCTGTAATAGCTCTTGGGCGGTGTGCCTTTTATCACCTAGGCTCAGCAGTTTGAGCACCGCCTTCTGTCGCTTAGCGACGGCACTGCTGCTGTGCCTAGAGCTACCGACTGATGGCGCCATGCCCACGGATGGTAATTCGGAGGAGGAGGAGGTGGAGGAGGGGTGGGAGGAGGAGGAGGCATAGTAGGCCTGAAACACCTGGACCGAGGTAGGCCCCGCAATCCTCTGCGTCGGCAGTATATGACCAGCCCCAGGGTCAGACTCGGTCCCAGCCTGCACCAAGTTAAGTGTAGTAGCGTTCTTATAAGTTTGGAATATGGCGGGTGAGGGGAATGTAAACAGATGCGCAAGAAGCGCTGAAATAATATCCGTAAATGGTAAAAGTTTGCCAGTATATTTTGAGGATTACACAGCAGGGTGGCGACAAAGTTAACAAGTTTGTTGTGGAAGCCATGAAAACAACCCAAAATTCTGCCTGACACAGCTCGTTTGATAAGGCGGCCATGTATGGAGGCAGTGAACTAGTAGTAGATTAAAGGTGCTGCAGTTAAAACTATGTTAGTTGGTTCTTGGCATGGAGCTGGCGCTCCGCTGCCAGGCGAGCTTTCGCCAATCCAAGCCCCTGTCTCTAGGCTACTCCCCAAACAGCACTTCTAAGAACCTTTTGTATAAGATCAAGTGTAGTAGCGTTCTTATAAGTTTAGGATATGCCGGGTGAGGGGAATGTAAACAGATGCGCAAGAAGCGCTGAAATAATATCCCTAAATGGTAAAAGTTTGCCAGTATATTTTGTGGATAACACAGCAGGGTGGCGACAAAGTTAACAACTTTGATGTGGAATCCATGAAAACAACCCAAATTTCTGCCTGACACACCTCGTTTGATAAAGGGACGATGTATGGAGGCAGCTATATGGACGACTTTTGGAGGTAGCAATGGAGACAACGTGTGGAGGCTGCTATGGAGACAATTCAATTTGGATAGTGCCTGTATGTGGCAGTCCAAAAAAGTTTTCAAACCAGAGGAGCAGGTAGGTGGCCCTCCAGAAAAATGGAATAGATTGAGTGCCTGTATGTGGCAGTCCAAAAAAGTTTTCAAACCAGAGGAGCAGGTAGGTGGCCCTCCAGAAAAATGGAATAGATTGAGTGCCTGTATGTGGCAGTCCAAAAACGTTTTCAAACCAGAGGAGCAGGTAGGTGGCCCTCCAGAAAAATTGAATAGATTGAGTGCCTGTATGTGGCAGTCCAAAAAAGTTTTCAAACCAGAGGAGCAGGTAGGTGGCCCTCCAGAAAAATTGAATAGATTGAGTGCCTGTATGTGGCACTCCCAAAAATTGTTTAAAACAGAGGACCGGGTCGGTGGCCCTCCATAAAAATTAAATGCATAAAGTACTATAGCTAGAGCCAGTGGGCCCTGTCAAAAAATAGCCAGTTTCCTCTGCTTTACTGTACAAAGAGGAGGAGAAGGAGGAAAATGAGGAGGAGGAGGAGTGGATCAATTATTCAGGTTGAGCTTCCTTCAACTGGTGGAGATTGGAAATTATGAGAAATCCAGGCTTTATTCATCTTGATAAGCGTCAGCCTGTCAGCGCTGTCAGTCGACAGGCGTGTACGCTTATCGGTGATGATGCCACCAGCTGCACTGAAAACCCGCTCGGACAAGACGCTAGCGGCAGGGCAGGCAAGAACCTCCAAGGCGTACAGCGCCAGTTCGTGCCACATGTCCAGCTTTGAAACCCAGTAGTTGTAGGGAGCTGTGTGATCATTTAGGACGATGGTATGGTCAGCTACGTACTCCCTCACCATCTTTCTGTAAAGATCAGCCCTACTCTGCCGAGACTGGGGACAGGTGACAGTGTCTTGCTGGGGTGACATAAAGCTGGCAAAAGCCTTGTAAAGCGTACCCTTGCCAGTGCTGGACAAGCTGCCTGCTCGCCTACTCTCCCTCGCTACTTGTCCCGCAGAACTACGCACTCTGCCGCTAGCGCTGTCAGAAGGGAAATACTGTTTCAGCTTGTGCACCAGGGCCTGCTGGTATTCATGCATTCTCACACTCCTTTCCTCTCCAGGGATGAGAGTGGAAAGATTTTGCTTGTACCGTGGGTCCAGGAGAGTGAACACCCAGTAATCGGTGCTGGAATAAATTCTTTGAACGCGAGGGTCACGGGATAGGCAGCCTAGCATGAAATCTGCCATATGCGCCAGAGTACCAACGCGTAAGAATTCACTCCCCTCACTGGCCTGACTATCCATTTCCTCCTCCTCCAACTCCTCCAACTCCTCTTCTTCTGCCCATACACGCTCAACAGTGAAGGACTCAACAATGGTCCCCTCTTGTGTCTCGCCAACATTCTCCTCCTCTTCCTCCTCATCCTCCTCCACCTCCACCTCCTCCGATATGCGCTGAGAAACAGACCTAATGGTGCTTTGGCTATCAACAAGGGAATATTCTTCCCCCGTCTCTTGTGAGGAGCGCAAAGCTTCCGACTTCATGCTGACCAGAGAGTTTTTCAACAGGCCAAGCAGCGGGATGGTGAGGCTGATGATGGCGGCATCGCCACTGACCAACTGTGTTGACTCCTCAAAGTTACTCAGCACCTGACAGATATCAGACATCCACGTCCACTCCTCATTGTAGACTTGAGGAAGCTGACTGACCTGACTACCAGTTCTGGTGGAAGTTGACATCTGGCAGTCTACAATCGCTCGGCGCTGCTGGTAAACTCTGGATAACATGGTCAGTGTTGAATTCCACGTCGTGGGCACCTCGCACAACAGTCGGTGAGCGGGCAGTTGGAGGCGGCGCTGCGCTGCCCTGAGAGTGGCAGCCTCTGTGCTGGACTTCCTGAAATGCGCACAGATGCGGCGCACCTTCGTGAGCAAATCAGACAGATTGGGGTATGTCTTGAGGAAACGCTGAACTATCAGATTTAACACATGGGCCAGGCATGGCACATGTGTCAGTCTGCCGAGTTGCAGAGCCGCCACCAGGTTACGGCCGTTGTCACACACAACCATGCCTGGCTTCAGGTTCAGCGGTGCCAGCCACAGATCAGTCTGCGCCGTGATGCCCTGTAATAGTTCTTGGGCGGTGTGCCTTTTATCGCCTAGGCTCAGCAGTTTGAGCACCGCCTGCTGTCGCTTAGCGACGGCACTGCTGCTGTGCCTAGAGCTACCGACTGATGGCGCCATGCCCACGGATGGTCGTTCGGAGGAGGAGGTGGAGGAGGGGTGGGAGGAGGCATAGTAGGCCTGAAACACCTGGACCGAGGTAGGCCCCGCAATCCTCGGCGTCGGCAGTATATGACCAGCCGCAGGGTCAGACTCGGTCCCAGCCTCCACCAAGTTAACCCAATGTGCCGTCAGCGATATATAGTGGCCCTGCCCGGCAGCACTCGTCCACGTGTCCGTGTCAGGTGGACCTTGTCAGAAACGGCGTTGGTCAGGGCACGGATTATGTTGTCTGACACGTGCTGGTGCAGGGCTGGGACGGCACATCGGGAAAAGTAGTGGCGGCTGGGGACCGAATACCGAGGGGCGGCCGCCGCCATGAGGCTGCGAAAGGCCTCGGTCTCTACTAGCCTATAGGGCAGCATCTCCAGGCTTAGCAATCTGGAGATGTGCACATTAAGGGCTTGGGCGTGCGGGTGGGTTGCACTATATTTGCGTTTCCGCTCCAGCGTCTGGGGTATGGAGAGCTGAACGCTGGTGGATGCTGTGGAGGATCGTGGAGGCGACGATGGGGTTTTTGTGGCAGGGTCCTGGGCAGGGGGCTGACTATCAGCTGACACAGGGGAAGGAGCAGTGGTGTGCACGGCCGGAGGTGAACGCGCTTGTTGCCACTGAGTGGGGTGTTTAGCATTCATATGCCTGCGCATACTGGTGGTAGTTAAGCTATTAGTGGTGGAACCCCTGCTGATCCTGGTTTGGCAAATGTGGCACACCACAGTCCGTCGGTCATCCGGTGTTTCCTTAAAGAACCTCCAGACTTCTGAAAATCTAGCCCTCGCCGCAGGAGCCCTCGCCACGGGAGCTTCACTAGTTGACACATTTGGCACTGATGCACCAGCTCTGGCCCTGCCTCTCCGTCTGGCCCCACCACTGCCTCTTCCAACCTGTTCTGGTCGAGGACTCTCCTCCGTCTCAGAAGCACTGTGTTCACCCGGCCTCTCAACCCAGCTTGGGTCTGTCACCTCATCATCCTCCGATCCCTCAGTCTGCTCCCCCCTCGGACTTCCTGCCCTGACAACAACTTCCCCACTGTCTGACAACCGTGTCTCCTCATCGTCGGACACCTCTTTACACACTTCTTCCAGTACGTCAACAAGGTCATCATCACCCACAGACTGCGACTGGTGGAAAACCTGGGCATCGGAAAATTGCTCATCAGCAACCGGACAAGTGGTTTGTGACTGTGGGAAGGGTCCAGAAAACAGTTCCTCAGAGTATGCCGGTTCAAATGGCAAATTTTGCTGGGAGGGGGCAGACTGGGGGGGAGGAGGCTGAGGTGCAGGAGCTGGAGGAGTGCCGATTTCGGTGACATGGGTGGACTGTGTGGAAGACTGACTGGTGGACAAATTGCTCGAAGCATTGTCGGCAATCCACAACATCACCTGTACGCACTGTTCTGGCCTCAACAGTGCTCTACCACGAGTCCCAGTAACTTCAGACATGAACCTAGGGAGTGTAGCTCTGCGGCGTTCCCCTGCTCCCTCATAAGCAGGTGGTGTCTCACCCCGCCCAGGACCACGGCCTCTGACCCCTGCAGTAGTTGGACGCCCACATCCCCGCCCTCCTCCTCTACCCCTAGCCCTCGGGTTAAACATTTTTAAAATGAGAGTTATAACTTTAATTTTTTTTTTAACTTTTTTTTGTATTTTTTTTTTTTTTTTGTGTGTTTTTTAGTTTTTAAAACCAAACGATGCTATCCTATTGCTATGGCTATTTTCTAGCCAAGTATGAAAGCACACTGCTATGCCAGATGAGATGACACTGAGTTATTAAACAAAATAAACATAAAATAAAAAAGGAAATGGCAGACTGTGCCTAATTGAAATACAACCCCTAATAAATTTTCCCACTTCGATCTTTGCGATGGATATGTGCGTCACTAAGCGCAAAACACAGCGGTCGCAAGTCTCACTCCAAATTGCTCACAATTTGCTAGTAGATGCACTGCAGCAACTACAGCCACCAGCAGATCAACCAGAAATCAAATATATATAACGCTACTGTAGGCGTAAGTAAGCCGTTTGGATTCTCCTATGGCTATTTTCTAGCCAAGTATGAAAGCACACTACTATGCCAGATGAGATGACGCTGAGTTATGAAAAAAATAAACGTAAAATAAAAAAGGAAATGGCAGACTGTGCCTAATTGAAATCCAACCCCGGGCCCTAATAAATTTTCCCACTTCGGTCTTTGCGATGGATATGTGCGTCACTAAGCGCAAAACACAGCGGTCGCAAGTCTCACTCCAAATTGCTCACAATTTGCTAGTAGATGCACTGCAGCAAGTACAGCCACCAGCAGATCAACCAGAAATCAAATATATATAACGCTACTGTAGGCGTAAGTAAGCTGTTTGTATTCTCCTATGGCTATTTTCTAGCCAAGTATTAAAGCACACTACTATGCAAGATGAGATGACACTGAGTTATTAAAAAAATAAACGTAAAATAAAAAGAAACTGGCAGACTGTGCCTAATTGAAATCAAACCCCTAATAAATTTTCCCACTTTGGTGTTTGAGGTGGATATGTGTGTCACTAAGAGCTAAACACAACGGTAGCAAGTCCCCCTGCTAATTCCTCACAATATGGTACTAGCTGCACTACTAGTGCCAGCAAGCCCAGCCACAAGCAAATAAAAAAAAAAAGTAGAACGTTATTGTAGCCCTAAGAAGGGCTGTTGGGTTCTTGGAGAATCACTCCTGCCTAACAGTAAGCTAATAGAACACCCTAACGCTTTCCCTGACCAGCAGCAGCTCTCTCCCTAGCGGCATCCAGACACAGAATGATCCGAGCAGCGCAGGCAGCGGCTAGTCTATCCCAGGGTCATCTGATCTGGCCAGCCAACCACTGCTATCGACGTGTAAGGGTACCACGTCATGCTGGGTGGAGTGCAGAGTCTCCTGGCTTGTGATTGGCTCTGTTTCTGGCCGCCAAAAAGCAAAACGGCAGGAGCTGCCATTTTCTCGAGCGGGCGAAATACTCGTCCGAGCAACGAGCAGTTACGAGTACGCTAATGCTCGATCGAGCATCAAGCTCGGACGAGTATGTTCGCTCATCTCTAAACAGGGTACATCCTCCACAGTACACAGCATAATCTGTATACAACATGGCACATCCTCCACAGTACACAGCATAATCTGTATATAACAGGGCACATTCTCCACAGTACACAGCATAAGATGTATAGAACAGGGCACATTCTCCACAGTACACAACATAATCTGTATATAACATGGCACATCTTCCACAGTACACAGCATAATCTGTATATAACATGGCACATCCTCCACACTACACAGCATAATCTGTATATAACAGAGCACATCCTCCACAGTACACAGCATAATCTGTATATAACAGAGCACATCCTCTACAGTACACAGCATAATATGTATATAACAGAGCACATCCGCCACAGTACACAGCATAATCTGCATATAACAAGGCACATCATCCACAGTACACAGCATAATCTTTATATAACATGGCACATCCTCCACAGTACACAGCATAATCTGTATATAACATGGCGCATCCTCCACAGTACACAGCATAATATGTATATAACAGGCACATCCTCCACAGTACACAGCATAATCTGTATATAACAGGGCACATCCTCCACAGTACACAACATAATCTGTATATAACAGGGTTTATCCTACACAGTACACAGCATAATCTGTATAACACAGAGCGATTCCTCCAATGTACACAGCATAATCTGTATATAAAAGAGCACATCCTCCACCGTACACAGCATATTCTGTATATAACAGGGCACAACTTCCGCAGTACACAGCATAATCTGTATATAACATGGCACATCCTCCACACTACACAGCA
Organism: Engystomops pustulosus; assembly: GCF_040894005.1. NCBI lineage: Eukaryota > Metazoa > Chordata > Amphibia > Anura > Leptodactylidae > Engystomops > Engystomops pustulosus. The sequence goes on along the minus strand of NC_092418.1, from coordinate 2,229,279 downwards.
TAATCTGTAGATAACATTGCACATCCTCCACACTACACAGCATAATCTGTAGATAACAGAGCACATCCTCCACAGTACTCAGCATAATCAGTATATAACAGGGCACATCCTCCACAGTACACAGCATAATCTGTATACAACATGGCACATCCTCCACAGTACACAGCATAAGATGTATATAACAGGGCACATTCTCCACAGTACACAACATAATCTGTATATAACAGGGCACATTTTCCACACTACACAGCATAATCTGTATATAACATGGCACATCCTCCACACTACGCAGCATAATCTGTATATAACAGAGCACATCCTCCACAGAAAACAGCATAATCAGTATATAACATGGCACATCCTCTACTGAACACAGCATAATCTGTATATAACAGGGAACATCCTCCACAGTACACAGCAAAATCAGTCTATAACATGGCACATCCTCCACAGTACACAGCATAATCTATGTATAACATGGCATATTCTCCACACTACACGGCATAATCTGTATATAACAGGGCACATCATCCACAGTACACAGCATATTCTTTATATAACATGGCACATCCTCTACAGTACACAGCATAATCTGTATATAACAGAGCACATCCTCCACAGTACACAGCATAATCAGTATATAACATGGCACATCCTCCACAGTACACAGCATAATCTGTATATAACAGGGCACATCCTCCACAGTACACAGCATATTCTGTATACAACATGGCACATCCTCCACAGTACACAGCATAATGTGTATATAACAGGGCACATCCTCCACAGTACACAGCATAATCTGTATATAACAAGGCACATCCTCCACAGTACACAGCATAATCTGTATATAACATGGCACATCCTCCGCAGTACACAGCATAATCTGTATATAACATGGCACATCCTCCACAGTACACAGCATAATATGTATATAACAGGACACATCCTCCACAGTACATAGCATAATCAATATATAACATGGCACATCCTCTACAGTACACAGCGTAATCTGTATATAACAGAGCACATCCTCCACAGTACACAGCATAATCTGTATATAACAGAGCATATCCTCCACAGTACACAGCATAATATGTATATAACAGAGCATATCCTCCACAGTACACAGCATAATATGTATATAACAGGGCACATCCTCCACAGTACACAGCATAATGTGTATATAACACGGCACATCCTCCACAGTACACAGCATAATCTGTATATAACAGGGCACATCCTCCACAATACACAGCATAATCTGTATATAACACGGCACATCCTCCACAGTACACAGCATAATCTATATATAACACGGCACATCCTCCACAGTAAACAGCATGGAATGTTGGGTGAGAGGGAGGGGACAGGTGTACTAGGGATCTCTCATCTCATATTCCTGCCATGTACTTCCCCCATGTGGTCAGCAGCTCCTGGGACAGACCTATGTAAGTGTATAAATGTATATATCAGTGTATTAATATGTAGTTTACAAAAAATGTCTAAGTTCTGAGGGGGTCGGTGGTACATTCACAAGTCTTCCATGGAGCCCTGCTTCTCCTAGTTACACCCTTGCACCCAGTAATATACATTTAGTAATAATGTAATGTACAATTAGTAATTTAGTAACTGACTTATAACCCCCTCACATTCTGTAACAGTGCTTTCACACTCATTAATAGCCCCCACACTCAGGAATAGCCCCCACAGCCCCCCAAACACACTCAGGGAAAACCCAATCAAACACTGTATAATAAAACCCACTAATACTCACCTCTCTTCACTTATGATCGTCCTTTTCTCCTCTGTCTGGAGAAAGAGGCGCCGTGACGTCACTACATCGTGTCTCCTGCTCCGCGCTGCTATTGGGAGCCGCCATGTCCTGCACATCTCACTACGCTGCGCTCTCTGTAGTGGAGCAGGATGCTGGCGGCACCCTGCTCCACTACAATAATCATCTCAATGTGGGACCAGAGAATAAAAGTAGAGATGAGAGTGGAGAAGTCAGCACGACAGCAGCAGGGACATCCGGGGCTCCGGCCAAAGATATGGAGCCCCTGCCCTGTATCTTTATACATTGCAACTCCCCAGGTATACATAAAGTATATATAGAAGGATTGCAATTTAATTTTTGATATATACATATATTGGGGGCCATTTGTTTTGGGAGTTAGATTCTATTTAGGGCCATTGTTGTCCAGGTAAAACTTTAATGTAAAAGACTGTTAGCACGAAGCCGGCTGCAAGTATAGGCGCAGTGTGGCCATGACAGGCAGGGATGAGAGGAGAGAAAATGATGGGTGGAGTGGTCTTGGGGGGCGGAGATTTTAGTGCTAAGTTGATAGGTGGGTTTGAACCGGATGGTGGAGATGTTAGGGGTTTATATAGGAGGATTAGGAAGGGCAGCCATCTTTTGGCTTGAGAAAATTGTCAGAGGAGGTTGTCAGTTTCAGTGCTTGGAGTTTAGGGCCTAGCAAGGGGTTAGTTTAGGGCGAGTTGGTGGGGATAGGGTAGGGGGAGTGTGAGGTGTAGTAGTAAGTAGTGGTGTTGCAGAAGTCAGGGGAATTTGCAATATGGCGGAGGTGGAGGATTTTTTAGAGCGGATGAGGGAGCAGGCCAGGACGAAGGGCCCGGAGTGGGTGAAAAGCCAGATGCAAGCTATGGACAACAGTGACTTACCCGGGCGTCCGGCCAGTTCCAGGCGCTCTCGGCCCCCTGAGCGCTTGAGCCCATCCAGTTCCCCTATGCGGGTGCAGCAACGGTTGAGTGGGGTAGCCGGCGGTTCGGGAGGCGGCCAGCAGAAGAGGTCCCGCGGTGCTGCAGGCGAGGAAGCACAGCAGATACTGGTCCGTGCGGATGTCGGAGGAGGAGCCCTGGGAGCGGTGAGGCCTACCAAAATGGCATCGCCACGAGGCGGCGGCGTGAAGAGACGGAGCGGAGGTGGATCCGGGAAGAAGGGTGGAGCGAGAGCGGCCCCACTCGCCACAGACGAAGAGGAGGAGCCTGGAGCCGGAAGTCGTAGGCGGAGCAGCGGCGTCACCGGGTCAGCGGTGAGTGCCAGGAGTCTGTGCAGAGTGCCAGGTGGCAGCGGTGCTGCAAAGTGGCGGCGGCAGGGGGAGGCAGTAGGCACCAGGCACCAGGGAGGTATGAGGAGCCGGCTGGGAGCTGCGGCTGGGCGCAGACATCGGGCCAATGCGGTGGAAGAGCGTGAGGATAGCTCTCCCACCAGGGCACATAGGGCTGGCAGCAGGTCTGCAGAAATATTGCAGGGAGTGCAGCGGTTAGTTAAAGTAGTTGAGCAAGTTCAGGGGTCACAGCGTGCTGGGCCTTTAGCGGTTTGGACTGGGGGCGTTAGCTCAGGTGTGAGAACGGGGGCTGGGGTGGTTGCGAGGCAGGAGCAGGGAGCGACCACTAGCTCAGCGGAGACGGGGGTACAGATGGAGAAGGAGGATGCGGCTTCTAAGCCGCTGCCGGTGTCAGACGGGGCAAAAACTAGTCTGTACATTTGTATGAGGGGGCCGTTGGGGGCTCATTTGAAACCAGAGGTGAAAGAGAAAATATGTAAAAAAGAGAATCTTGACATTTTCACGTTGTTGCCTTTGGAGCGCTTTAGTGTTGAAAGGTGGGAAAAGGGAAAAGAGCATAGGAAGGAGGAGGATGAGGAGAGGAGAAGGTTTAGGTTGATTCCTCGTACATTTGGGAACTGGTTAAATGCGTAATGTTGTTCAGCACTGTGGTGTTACTTTGTGACGGTGTGGGATGCGTATAAGAACTATGGGGGTACGTCATGGTTACAGTATGATGAGCAGTTTCGGCAGCGTATGTCGGTGCAGCCGTCATTAGAATGGGATCACAGGGATATAGATCTGTGGATGCGATTGATGACGTTGCCTAAGGTACCGGGGAAGGGGTCGTATTTTGGGGGAGTACAGGTGGCAGAATCGCCTTTTCAGCCAGGGCCCGACGGGGGGAAGCTTGGGAGCCCGTCGGGCGGGGTTAAAAGGGGTGTGTGCTGGTGTTTTAACGAAGGCTCCTGTACATGGGGGGGGTCTCATGTATCTTCCGGCATGAGTGCTCAGGGTGTGGGGGAAGTAATCACCCTTTCTCCATATGTTTTAAGAGAAGGGGGGCACAGTTGCACTCCGCTCAAAAAAGGGACAACTCCAGTGCGCCTCGCCGCAATGATGCCGTGGCTAGAGAAATACCCAAATAGAGAAAAAGCGTTGTTGTTGAAGGAGGGTTTTAGCGTGGGTTTTCGGATTCCATTTAGAGAGGGGTTGGGGGATTGTTTTGCAAAGAATTTGCAAGTTGGAGAAGGAAGTGGCGTTGGGTAGGATGTTATTCCCGTTTTCTTCACCTCCGGTGGCAGAGTTGAGGGTGTCCCCTCTGGGTTTGGTCCCGAAGAAAGAGGTCGGGAAGTTTAGGCTTATACACCATTTGTCTTACCCAAGAGGGGCATCAGTTAATGATGACATCGGTGCTTCCTTGACGTCTGTGTCATACACATCTTTTGATGCGGCAGTAGCTTTTTATTACGGGAGACAGGGCGGGGAGCCCTTATGGCAAAAGCAGACATTGAGGCTGCATTTCGATTGCTACCGGTTCACCCGGAATCTATGCATTTGTTGGGGTGTTGCTTTGAGGATTGCTATTATGTTGATGCTTGCCTCCCGATGGGCTGCTTCATTTCATGTGCATATTTTGAAGCATTCAGCACATTTTTGGAGTGGGTCATCCGGGAGAGGGCTGGTTCAAAATCAGTTATACACTACTTAGACGATTTTTTATGTGTGGGGGCTGCCTGTGGTTATGGCTGTAGTATTACTTGCTACGTTGGAAAAGGTGTTTGCAGAGTTTGGGGTGCTGTTGGCAGCGGAGAAAACTGAGGGTCCTGTGACAACATTGTGTTTTTTGGGCATTGAAATAGATTCAGAGAGGATGGAATGTCGCCTGCCGGAAGCTAAGTTAGCGGACCTTCGTTTGGGGATACAGGAAGCATTAGTGAAGAAAAAACTCACATTGCGCCAGCTGCAATCATTGTTGGGGAAACTGAATTTTGCTTGCTGCATTATGCCAATGGGGAGGGTGTTTTGTCGGCGACTAGCACAGGCAACAGCGGGGGTGCGTAGACCAGACCATTTTATCAGACTGCTAAGTGGGCACAGAGCGGATTTGATGGTGTGGGACAGTTTCTTGGCTAAGTACAATGGCCGGACATTGTGGATGGCCGCCCCAGTTTCCAACTTGGAATTGCATTTGTACACGGATGCAGCTGGAGCAGTAGGTTATGGGGCTTTCTTTGACAGTGAATGGTGTGCTGGGCAGTGGCCCAGGCATTGGGTGGAAAAGGGGCCTGATGGCTAATCTGTGCTTGTTGGAGCTGTTCCCAATCGTTATGTCAGTGGAGCTGTGGGGGAGCCTGCTAGCAGACAAATGTGTTGTGTTTCGTTGCGATAACATGTCGGTAGTACAGGTAATCAACCAGCAAACTGCATCTTCTCCGGAAGTAATCGGTTTGTTGCGACATTTGGTGTTGCGCTGCCTGGATTGGAATGTGATGTTTCGGGCAGTTCATGTTCCAGGAGTGGATAACACTATAGCAGATGCTCTATCTCGTCTACAGCTGGAAAAATTCAGGGAACTGGTGCCAGGGGCGGCAAAGGAGCCGAAGTTGTGCCCGGACGCGGTTTGGGAGTTGGTAACTTAAGTATCTTGTATTGGATTCAGAGATCGTTGGCGCCATCCACGTGGTATAGAAGGTATGGAAGTCGTAGTTTCTTTTTCAGGATGACTGGTGTGCTGGAGGGTTGCCTTGGGTTAGAGGGGAGGCAGTCATTTGTTATGTATCTGAGTTGTTGGAGAAGGGCGTTTCTAGGGCTGGGGTTCAGAGGGCATTGGCTGCATTATCATTCCTGTTTAAACTTTGCGGTGGGGTGGATGATACGCAGTCGTTCATTGTCAGGCAGGCGGTTAAGGGATATGTTAGGCGTGGGGGTCTCCCTGATGGCAGGAGACCAGTGTCATTGAACTTATTGCATGAACTGTTAGAGATTTTGCCTGCGGTGTGTGTGTCAGGATACGAGCAGGTTTTGTTTAGTGTGTTTTTTTCCTGGGCGTTTTTTGGGGCGTTTCGGGTGGGGGAGTTGGTTAGTCCCAGAAAAAGTAGCCCTGGGGGTATACAAGTGCACCAGGTTGTAATGGGGAAGGATGAGTTGCGGATTACATTGGTGGGGTCAAAAACGGATAAGTATGGAAAGGGTTTTTTGGTGTCATTGCGCAGATTGGGAGGTCAGGTGGTTTGCCCGGTAGCAAAGTATGAGGCCTTTGTGGAGGTGCGCGGGGGAGCGGCTGGCTCCTTGTTTATTCATGCTGATGGGTCTCCGTTGACGAGATATCAGTTTGTGGCGGTATTTCGTGCATGCATAAAGAGATTGGGGTTAAAAGAGGAGGAATATTGTTCGCACTCCTTCCATATAGGTGCAGCTAAGGAAGCGGCTAGATGGGGTATGTCGGAAAACGAGGTGAAGCGCATTGGTAGGTGGGAGTTGTGGCGCTTCCGGTCATATGTTCGTATGCATAGAGTGGAGCGTTAGGCGGATAAGCGCTGGCAGGAAAGTAATAGGCAGGTGTGTCTATCTGGAGGGGTGTTGGTTATTGTGTTTAATTGTTTATTCATTATGGATAGGTTCGCTTAGGTGGTAGGTCATTGGGGCTTGATGAGGATATGGTAAGTGTTCGATGGTTTGGCTTTAGGGGATTGTGCTGGGATAAGGTAAGGTTCCGATTGGAGGGGGCTTTTAAGAAGTGGGGAGTGCCCGATGTGTTGGTGTTGCATGTGGGGGGTAACGATGTTGGAAGTTTCCCGATGCGGCCATTGATTAAGTCTATAAAAAGGGATTTGTTATGGATGTTGGATGAACATGCGGAGTGTCTGTTGGTTTGGTCTGAGATAGTCCGCAGATCAAGGTGGAGAGATGCCGTGTCGGTGCAAGCGCTGAATCGTACACGGAAGAAGATCAATAAAAGCGTTTCGAAGTTTGTGCGCTTGAATGGAGGTGTGGTGGTTCGCTATGATTTGCTTGAGGAGGAAGTGAGTTATACGGGCCCGGATGGAGCACACCTGACGGATTTGGGATTGGATGTGTTCAACTACGGTTTGGCTGAAGTGGCTGGCTTTGCTGTGCGGGTGTGGAGGGGCATGCCGGCTTAAGGGGTCAAGCCGCCATGCGGTGGCGGGGGCAAGGTTCTTGGCAACAGCTAATTCAATTGGTAAAGTGGATAACAAATTGAGGAAAATATGGTGTGGTTATTTTAAGTCCGGAAGTTAAGAGGATTTATGCCAGGATCCTTCATGGGGGTGGCCTCCCCTTTTAGGACCTGGTTGGTTTAATTAAGTTTGATGGTTAGTCACCTCTGCTCGCGCCACTGGCTAGGAGGTTGGCGGCCAATGGTTTTGGCAGTTGTGACATTGCACGCCAAGCGTGCTTTCTGAGCATATATATAATGGTATAAAGGCACCGGACGAATATGACTATGGAAATATTGGTGGCAATTTGTGGAAGCTGTTGTCAAGGGCTCTGCTCACCCATCATTTTAATTTGTAAAAGAATTGTTATATTATTGTGTTTTAATAAAGTTTGTTTTTTACAGATTGTAAACATTTTCAATAAAGGCTGTGACTAGAGATGAGCGAGTATACTCGTCCGAGCTTGATGCTCGTTCGAGTATTAAGGTACTCGAAACGGCTCGTTGCTCGGACGAGTATTTCCCCTGCTCGAGATCGAGCATTTAATTAAAAAAACACAGTGAAGAACAATGAAGAATAGAATAAAAACAGTGAACACAGTGAACACAGGATCATTTAAGTGAAAAACACAATGAAAAACACAGTGAAGAATAGATTACAGATGTTCGGCACATCTGCTTACCTGTCGGAAGATACGCGCGGAACGGTGCGAACAAAATAGTATGTGAAGAACAATATATATGTGTGAAGAACACATTGAAGAACACGGTGAGCAGGACAGAGACAACGGGGAGCAGCACAGAGACATCAGGGAACAGGACAGAGACACCGGGGAGCAGGAGAGAGACACCGGGAGCAGCACGGAGACATGGGGCAGCGGCAGCACGGAGACATGGGGCAGCGGCAGCACGGAGACATGGGGCAGCGGCAGCACGGAGACATGGGGCAGCGGCAGCAGCACGGAGACATGGGGCAGCGGCAGCAGCACGGAGACATGGGGCAGGGGCAGCAGCACGGAGACATGGGGCAGTGGCAGCAGCACGGAGACATGGGGCAGCGGCAGCAGCACGGAGACATGGGGCAGCGGCAGCAGCACGGAGACATGGGGCATCGGCAGCACGGAGACATGGGGCAGCGGCAGCAGCACGGAGACATGGGGCAGGGGCAGCAGCACGGAGACATGGGGCAGCGGCAGCAGCACGGAGACATGGGGCAGCGGCAGCAGCACGGAGACATGGGGCAGCGGCAGCAGCACGGAGACATGGGGCAGCGGCAGCAGCACGGAGACATGGGGCAGGGGCAGCAGCACGGAGACATGGGGCAGCGGCAGCAGCACGGAGACATGGGGCAGGGGCAGCAGCACGGAGACATGGGGCAGCGGCAGCAGCACGGAGAGATCATGGAGACTTCCGTGGAAGAAGAGGAGCAGATCCCGGACCGCGTATCTCCCGACAAGTTAGCAGATGTGCCGAACATCTGCAATCTATTCTTCACTGTGTTCTTCACTGCGTTTTTCACTTAAATGATCCTGTGTTCACTGTGTTCACTGTTTTTATTCTATTCTTCACTGTTCTTCACATCTGCTAACCTGTCGGGAGATAATATACTCGCGGAACAGTGAAGAATAGATTGCAGATGTTTGCATACATCTGATCACTTATCAGAAGACATTCTTTTTCAATTAAATAACACATTTTATTCCTGAACCATGGTCCCTTTGAAAAATGCTCGAGTCTCCCATTGACTTCAATGGGGCTCGTTATTCGAGACGAGCACTCGAGCATCAGGAAAAGTTCGTATCGAATAACGAGCACCTGAGCATTTTAGTGCTCGCTCATCTCTAGCTGTGACCAATCACCTTCCAATTCAAAAGTTGTATGTATGTTTATTTAGTTAGAAGGGGTTGGTCAGGCAGATTCTTTTACTTTCCTTTCATCTCTAATCTTACCGAGTCAGAAATTTCCTGGGTCATGTGATATTTTTAGCTGCGCAGTGTCTTGCCATGTGTTGATGAGAGCTGACAACATCTACTGAAAACTTCTGCTGCAATAAGGGTGCGGTCACACATTGCAGTGGTTTTAGGTGGAATTACTTATTTTAACACTTGACAGACATCAAATCAACAAGTGAATGAAATTAGACAGTGATGGAGAACCTTTTAGAGACCGAGTGCCCAAACTACAACCAAGACCCACTTATTTATCACAAAGTGCCAACACAGAAATGTAATTTGTGATTTATACTCCCTGTTCTGTCACTGCTCACATTCATACCAGCCCCTGAGGACACCAATAAAGCAGAAAATAGAAGAAATTTGGATGATCATTGTAGCTTCCCTCCAGGGTCCTATAAACAGGAAGAATTGTCAGGGTCGGAGCAGGAGCTACAATGATAATCCAGATCTGTCCACACATTCCCACTCCTCCAGTAGTCCCAGGTAGAGCTGTCACTTTAAAATACCTCTGTGCACAGCAAGTCCTGGGCTGTCTGGGACTGCAGGAAGATACCTGGAGTCATCTCTGGTGATGGCCTGGGTGCCCACAGAAAGGGCTCTGAGTGCCGCCAGTGCCATAGGTTCGCCACCACTGAATTAGTGTAACAGCTTTCTCCTTCAAAATCAAATTCACCCGTTCAGTTCTTTCACCTGTGAAGTTATGAAAACTGCACCTAAAACCACCTCAAAACGAATTGCGATGCAGCTTTAACTGCAACCTGTGACCGCACCCTGACAAACAGTCAGGAGAAGTCATCATGCAGTTCTGAAAGAAGACACCTGTGAGGCACAAGAGCCCTGAGCCTGAGTCTAATCAGTTCACTGACTAATTATATAGATTGCGAGAGCTGACACTGAGAGAGACACTGAGCCAAGCCTGTCTTCTGTATGTGCTGCGCCAACCCACATTGTTAGCGTTTTCTAGGTAGGTTTATGCTGAGCGCTGGTACTTACATCCCTAACCAAAGCCCAACCATCATCAGAAGGTCCAGGAAACCAGTGGTAATTCATCATCCACAACATTCCCGACATCACTGCAGCCTCTGCTGCCTGAGCATGCGTTTGCTGACCATCAATTGGCTTTTGTAAGTCCTAGTCATTCTGTCATTAACACTTTTCCAATGACACCTCGGAGCTGAGCTGAGGAGCATTAGAGCTGGTGCACCGAGAAACTTGTGGGATGCAAATGCTTAGGAGTGAAGGCACATGGGCAACAAATGCCATAAGAGAACTCATCACCATTAACTTCAGCACAAAAGCTTCATGATCTGCGTGTCAATCCCCAACATGATGCATCACCATGGATAGAGCGGGGACAAGCAGCTCCAGGTCCACTGGACAGAAGGGAAAAGCGGAGCCACATCTCATGGAAACAACAGGACTGAATCTCCAACTTCTCTGAAGACCAAGACCAAGGAACCCTGGTGGTGCTGGGATCTAGTGCTGTGACTTTATGGTGGATTATTCACCTTGATTACAACCGTCTTCATTCATCTATGGTCAACTTTTTTAACTACTTTAGTCTTTTTGGATAACCTTTAGCTGTAACATGTTTTATCTCTCAGCCAACGTCTACATGAAGTCCACGTACAATGAGCCACCATTCAAATGACCCAAGAGACTCCATGACATGAAGATGGATCACCTAGAACCAAATGAAGTAAATTTTCATAAACGATCATGTAAAGGAAAAGTATTTCATGTTGAAATCAGTAACTCCCAGAGTTTTCGTGTTGTTGATACGTTCTACAGCAGAGATCATGGATATTGTTGAGATTTTAATTGAAATCTTTGATCACCTAGCTCCATCTTTCGGGACTTACCTCTGTGTGTTCATCGCAGTTGTCAGCTACAGGACTTGGCTCAGTGATGGTTCTCGCCACCCTCAGGGTCTCCTGCTTTTTTCTATCGGATTGTCCAATGCAATATTTGAAAGTTGTCAACTTATATTTAACTTATTATACGCTATCTGGCCAGAGAATCAGTCAGGAATCAACATTTGCACAATACTTGTGTATTGTTTGTTGCCTATCTGTAGCTTTTTCAGCTTGTGTCTGATCTCGTTGCTGTGCAGCTTCTACTGTATCAAGCTCATCTCCTTCCAGCACTGGATCATCCAGGTCCTGAAGTCCAGGCTCCCATCTACTCTCCCTTGGATAATATCTGGCTCTGTAGTGATGTCCATCGTGGTACTTGTCTTAGTGTTTAGTATAATCTTCATCTTGGTCCCTTTAGACAATGATAACAGCACCTTCTGCAGGAGATTTGATGACACCTACACATTTCCAATCGTGTACATAGTAGAAGGATTCAACTACCTTGTGGCTCTACCGTTCTGCCTCATCCTGGTGTCTCTGAGTTGTACGACCTTCTCTCTGATCCAACATGTGAGGAGAACAATAAGTCTGGACAGATCCCACCTGGAGGCTCATATCGATGCAACCAAAACCATGATCCTTCTCCTGACCCTCAACACCTCCTTCTATGTCTCCGGCTTGGTGGTGGAATTCGGAGCTGTGTTTGACTATTTCTATCTTATTTGTTATATAATAAATGATTTTTTTTGGCCTCTCCAGGCTCTAACTTTAATCTTCAGAACCAAGAAATTATATAGAAGCTTCATCTGGTGTCTCCATAGAAGAAGCTCGGAGCAGATGTGACTGGAATAGTCCAGAACCATAACCGGGCAGCACCAATGGCCCCTGCGGGGATTGTGAGGCGATGATGGGGGGGTATAGAGGGCAGAGCTTCATAATGGCCTCCAGGACTGATAACATTTCCATCAGATCCTATAGAAATGACTGATGTTATGAGCTGTTAGTCATTAGAAGGACTTACACAGGTCCCATCCATCATAGACACAAACCCAGAATATCATCAGAACCATCACCATCACTGAGTCCAAAGAGATCAGGAAAAGTCTATAACAAACCACAATCCATCACTGAAGATCTCAGAAGCCGAGGACAATCTAGAACAATGACAACGTGATACAAGAATGTATCAAGATAGACCAAGGAAGGGAAGTGATGAGGAAGGGAACATATTTCTATATTATCATATAACCATCAATGTTATTTTTCTGAATGATACCTCTAGGGAAGCTGTGAAGCTCTCTGCTCTCCCTGCTGTGCTCTGCTCTCCATTCTGTGCTCTGCTCTCCATGCTGTGCTCTGCTCTCCATGCTGTGCTCTGTTCTCCCTGCTGTGCTCTGCTCTCCATGCTGTGCTCTGCTCTCCATGCTGTGCTCTGCTCTCCCTGCTGTGCTCTGCTCTCCCTGCAGTGCTCTGCTCTCCATGCTGTGCTCTGCTCTCCCTGCTGTGCTCTGCTCTCCCTGCTGTGCTCTGCTCTCCCTGCTGTGTTCTAAGCAGAGCAGGTCCTATTCCTGCCCGGACCACAAGGGACAGAGCAGGTCCTATTCCTGCCCAGATTACAAGGGACAGAGCAGGTCCTATTCCTGCCCGGACCACAAGGGACAGAGCAGGTCCTATTCCTGCCCGGACCACAAGGGACAGAGCAGGTCCTATTCCTGCCCAGATTACAAGGGACAGAGCAGGTCCTATTCCTGCCCGGACCACAAGGGACAGAGCAGGTCCTATTCCTGCCCAGACCACAAGGGACAGAGCAGGTCCTATTCCTGCCCAGATTGCAAGGGATGGAGCAGGTCCTATTCCTGCCCAGATTACAAGGGACAGAGCAGGTCCTATTCCTGGCCAGATTACAAGGGGTGGAGCAGGTCTTATTCCTGCCCAGATTACAAGGGATGGAGCAGGTCCTATTCCTGCCCAGATTACAAGGGACAGAGCAGGTCCTATTCCTGCCCAGATTACAAGGGACAGAGCAGGTCCTATTCCTGCCCAGATTACAAGGGACAGAGCAGGTCCTATTCCTGCCCGGACCACAAGGGACAGAGCAGGTCCTATTCCTGCATGGACCACAAGGGACAGAGCAGGTCCTATTCCTGCCCGGACCACAAGGGACAGAGCAGGTCCTATTCCTGCATGGACCACAAGGGACAGAGCAGGTCCTATTCCTGCCCGGACCACAAGGGACAGAGTAGGTCCTATTCCTGCCCAGATTACAAGGGATGGAGCAGGTCCTATTCCTGCCCAGATTACAAGGGACAGAGCAGGTCCTATTCCTGCCCAGATTACAAGGGATGGAGCAGGTCCTATTCCTGCCCAGATTACAAGGGACGGAGCAGGTCTTATTCCTGCCCAGATTACAAGGGACGGAGCAGGTCCTATTCCTGCCCAGATTACAAGGGATGGAGCAGGTCCTATTCCTGCCCAGATTACAAGGTGCAGAGCAGGTCCTATTCCTGCCCAGATTACAAGGGGTGGAGCAGGTCCTATTCCTGCCCAGATTACAAGGGACAGAGCAGGTCCTATTCCTGCCCAGATTACAAGGGACAGAGCAGGTCCTATTCCTGCCCAGATTACAAGGGACAGAGCAGGTCCTATTCCTGCCCAGATTACAAGGGACAGAGCAGGTCCTAATCCTGACGTCCTCCTCACATGTCGGTCCTGATGAATGGGTTGTACTTGTGATGGTCCATAGTACATAGGTCCTAGAAATACCCCTATATATGACTGTATAGTGATCCCTCGCTCATATATCATGGGTCTGTATCTTATTATTTAGGCTGCGTATAGGATGAGTAATGGGGCCCCCATCCTCTGTGGGGAATCACATCCACCCCATCAACATTTGTAGCTTTACTTATTAGGTATCGGGGAAAGATCATAAAACCAAAAACTTGCATTTCGGATCCTGCCTTTAGGCCCAAGATACCTGCAGCCATGGACTGTCCTCTATGAGTGATGTGTAGTGATGGGTCCGTCTGGTGCAGTAGTGACACACGTCCTAATATCCAGGGATCACGGCATCTCATTTTATGGTGGGATAAATCTGTGTGATGTTTTTTCTGTTCTTTATGATATTGTATGCTATAATAAAACCTTGTGTATTCATAACGTGTCTGAGATGATCCCGAGGTCTGTGGTTTATCAGCTCCAATGGATTATAAGGAAGGACACAATCGTGTTACATCCGACTTCAGATTCTCCATTGCGACCTCGGGACACACACAACTCGTGGCCCCTGACCTCCTGACCTCCTGACCACCACTCTTCCCCGTAGGTCCGGTGGCATCGGGCCATGTGGTGACACTAAACTTCTCCTTAGTAACGAGTGTAAATGATATTGATGCTCTATACATGAGGCGACAAAAAAACCATAGAAACCATTGAATTAACCCCGCGCACAACAGATCTGATCCTCAGGATACTGGAACTTATAGCAATGTCAGCTTCTGACTGCTATTGGCTGCTTTTATCACATGCTTCCAGGTCCATGAGCATCCAGGACTTTTACCTACTTTTCTCGAAGTCCCCCCCCCCCCCCTCCCCGGCGCTACGCAGTTATTAGGATGTAAAGTATAGAGTGGTCGCCCAGACGCTTCTATCACTCACCTGATGTGAAGAGGGGGAAAATGGGGGTCCGCTGCGTCTTCTGATCCCCATTATAGAGAGGGTTTTTTTTTTTTTTTAAATCACTTTATTGGCACAGAAATGAAACGGTGCAACATCACAAAACAAGGATCATCAGCTGAGGTACATCAGATATAACAGCATATATCTTTACACAATCATTTGTCATGTGTGATAACATCTGTACAAAAACAGCGATCCAGTAAACCCCTCCCCAACCCATACATAGAACAGTAACCAACCTGGTCGAGAGGTGTCAAGAGATAAATGGAGTTAAAGAAAAGGTAGTAACAATGGCTAGGCAACAAGGTAACCCACCACCCTATTTCTGGAGAGCAAGGAATCCCTCCTGTTGACAGTGCACAGAGGAGTGCAGGAAGGGTGCCCAACTGTAATATGTAAAATTATAATAATATAACCTCCATCGAGTATGCACTCACTGAAAAGGGACAAGAGACTCTCTCAGACTGCGAACATTAAAAAGGGTATCTGGGGAAGAGCACCAAGAGCCCCACACTTTTCGGAACTTATCCAGGCAGCCGCGGTGTTTGTAAACTATATTCTCGTAAGGTAGAGTCAGATTAACTAGTTTCTTCCACTGAGAGACAGTAGGAGAGCGATCAGCCATCCAGCGTATGGCAATGGCCTTACGGGCCAAAAACAGAGCTTCCTTCAAGAAAATAGCTTCATAATGGGACCAGTCATCCTCCCGGGTAATTCCCAACAGGCATAGGGCCGGCGAGTTAGGGACCGGTTTATTCAGGATATCAGACAGCAGAGAAACGACTTCTCTCCAGAATACGGCTATGTAATCACAAGTCCATATTAGGTGGATGAAATCTGCCCTGTCCACATGACATCTGTGACATCTGTAGTTTGGCAGTCTATGCATACGGAACAATCTGACTGGAGTGATATCGCATTGATGGATGATGAACAACTGAATTAGTTTATTATTGGCTGCCGGTGATACCGAGGTGTGAGACTCCTGGGCCGCCCCCCAGTCTTCATCCGATTTTATAGAGAGGGTTAGTAATGAACATACAAAGTCTAAATAAAAATAGGTGAAAAGGCGCTGGCTCAGTGATTAGTCGGAAATTGAGCAGGTAGAATCTTCAATTCATTAGTAAAACGGATGAACTACTCGTTTCGGGAGCAGCCACGCCCTTCTTTCTATTTCTGTTTCCATTCTGTAACTTCTTCAATATATTTCAGATCTCGATGCTCTGTAGCTTCTACTGTATCAAGCTCATCTCCTCCCACCACTGGCTCATCCAGGTCCTGAAGTCCAGGCTCCAATCTACTCTGCCCTGGATAATATCCGGCTCTGTAGTGATATCCAGTATAGTACTGGTCTTATTGTGTAGGAGACAGTGATAATAGCTGCTGCTTCTTCTGGAAAGATGATGAAAACTATGTTATCCATCTGCAGGTCACATCGTATGGATTGAACGTTGTAAATGTTCTGCCTCATCCTGGTGTCTTTGAGTTGTACAATCTTCTTTCTGATCCAACATGTGAGGAGAACAATAATTCTGGAACAATCCCACCTGGAGGCTCATATCAACCCCGCCAAGACCATGATCCCTGACCCTGAACTATGTCTTCTATGTCTCTAAATTAATGTTGGTTTGGAATTTTCTGTCCTTCCCTTGGGTCTGTGTTGTCATCTGCTTCTTATTTTGGCCTCTCCAGGTTCTTACTTTAAGCTTCAGAACCAAGAGATTACACAGAAGCTTCATGTGGTGTCTCCATAGAAGAAGCTCAGAGAAGATGCAAACAAAGTTGTAATGTCTCCATGTGATAGCAGCAGGACACCCATCCCATCCTCGTGGCCAGTTGTAATGTCTCCATGTGATAGCAGCAGGACACTCATCACATCCTCCTCACCAGTTGTAATGTCTCCATGTGATAGCAGCAGGACACCCATCCCATCCTCGTCACCAGTTGTAAGGTCTCCATGTGATAGCAGCAGGACACCCATCCCATCCTCGTCACCAGTTGTAAGGTCTCCATGTGATAGCAGCAGTACACCCATCCCATCCTCGTCACCAGTTGTAATGTCTCCATGTGACATGTACTCGCCAGTGCATCATGTATTGGGTAAACTGGGCTACTCTCCTCCCCTTTCTGTGTTGTCATATCCCCTGCTTGGTATTCCTGTTTAATTGATTCCTAACGCCTATTGGTTGATAGAGACATATAATCACCAGTGCACTTGTACCTGACACTCCCCTTGAGAACACGTGTCGTGGTCGCACAGTGTATTCCTCTCTCCCCGGTATGGTAACTAGACTTTGGCTCTTTTTTGGCTCTTTACTCATATGCTTACATTTGTACTCAGCTGCTTAATATTAGGCCCTTTTACCATAGTTTCCATGCCGATTCTCATTGTCTTGACCAGGATAGGGCTGAGTCATAGGAACGGCTCACAGAGCAGAAAAAGGAACCCTCCTTAACCAAAGCTAAATAAAACACACACATTTTATTGTTGGAACAGTGCTGGTCACAGCTTTATTTATTCTTTGAAAATCTGTAAAATATATACTTTATTAAACATATATTAACAATTGCAAAGTATACAGAATACGTTAAACATCAACTTTCTTAGTGGCCGAGTACTTGACAACAGAGCAGAAAATTGTTTGTCCATTTTTACAACCAACTGAGTCCGGTGTAACCGTTAAGTAAAATACCATTGCTCAGAACTCACGCTCAGCGTGTAAACAACCACACCTACCAATCCACAAGCCGCACACCAACCTGGCAAGTGGCGAGGGCAGAATGTGGCAAATATCACAAGAATCCAGCTCCTGAGGTCACACTCTCAAGGAGACTGCAACTCAGCTTTTCCATAATCCCGGACTTTAGAACAAATGATGCAATCAATTTACCAAATATACGTTATCTGTTGCCAAGCACCCGCCCACTTCACAACCAACAAACCTCGACTCCCTGAGCACACATAACCCATTCCTGACAAAGGATCTTAACTAGAGATGAGCGAACATGCTCGTCCGAGCTTGATGCTCGGTCGAGCATTAGGGTACTCGAAACTGCTCGTTGCTCGGACGAATACTTCGCCCGCTCGAGAAAATGGCAGCTCCCGCCGTTTTGCTTTTTGGCGGCCAGAAACAGAGCCAATCACAAGCCAGGAGACTCTGCACTCCACCCAGCATGACGTGGTACCCTTACACGTCGATAGCAGTGGTTGGCTGGCCAGATCAGGTGACCCTGGGATAGACTAGCCGCTGCCCGCGCTGCTCGGATCATTCTGTGTCTGGATGCCGCTAGGGAGAGAGCTGCTGCTGGTCAGGGAAAGCGTTAGGGTGTTCTATTAGCTTACTGTTAGGCAGGAGTGATTCTACAAGAACCCAACAGCCCTTCTTAGGGCTACAATAACGTTCTACTTTTTTTATTTTAATTTGCAGCTAGTACCATTTTGTGAGGAATTAGCAGGGGGACTTGCTACCGTTGTGTTTAGCTCTTAGTGGCACACATATCCATAGCAAAGACCGAAGTGGGAAAATTTAGTAGGGGTTGGATTTCAATTAGGCACTAACTCAGTGTCATCTCATCTGGCATAGTAGTGTGCTTTGATACTTGGCTAGAAAATAGCCATAGGAGAATACAAACAGCTTACTTACGCCTACAGTAGCGTTCTATATATTTGATTTCTGGTTGATCTGCTGGTGGCTGTACTTTCTGCAGTGCATGTACTAGCCAATTCTGAGCAATTTGTAGTGAGACTTGCGACCGCTGTGTTCTGCGCTTAGTGACGCACATATCCATAGCAAAGACCGAAGTGGGAAAATTTAGTAGGGGTTGGATTTCAATTAGGCACTAACTCAGTGTCATCTCATCTGGCATATTAGTGTGCTTTGATACTTGGCTAGAAAATAGCCATAGGAGAATACAAAGAGCTTACTTACGCCTACAGTAGCGTTCTATATATTTGATTTCTGGTTGATCTGCTGGTGGCTGTACTTTCTGCAGTGCATGTACTAGCCAATTCTGAGCAATTTGTAGTGAGACTTGCGACCGCTGTGTTCTGCGCTTAGTGACGCACATATCCATAGCAAAGACCGAAGTGGGAAAATTTAGTAGGGGTTGGATTTCAATTAGGCACTAACTCAGTGTCATCTCATCTGGCATAGTAGTGTGCTTTGATACTTGGCTAGAAAATAGCCATAGGAGAATACAAAGAGCTTACTTACGCCTACAGTAGCGTTCTATATATTTGATTTCTGGTTGATCTGCTGGTGGCTGTACTTTCTGCAGTGCATGTACTAGCCAATTCTGAGCAATTTGTAGTGAGACTTGCGACCGCTGTGTTCTGCGCTTAGTGACGCACATATCCATAGCAAAGACCGAAGTGGGAAAATTTAGTAGGGGTTGGATTTCAATTAGGCACTAACTCAGTGTCATCTCATCTGGCATAGTAGTGTGCTTTGATACTTGGCTAGTAAATAGCCATAGCAATAGGATAGCATTGTTTGGTTTTAAAAACGCAAAAAAAAACAAAAAACACAAAAAAAAACAAAAAACACAAAAAAAAACAAAAAAAGTTAAAAAAAAAATAAAGTTATAACTCTCATTTTAAAAATGTTTAACCCGAGGGCTAGGGGTAGAGGACGAGGGCGGGGACGTGGGCGTCCAACTACTGCAGGGGTCAGAGGCCGTGGTCCTGGGCGGGGTGAGACACCACCTGCTGATGAGGGAGCAGGGGAACGCCGCAGAGCTACACTCCCTAGGTTCATGTCTGAAGTTACTGGGACTCGTGGTAGAGCACTGTTGAGGCCAGAACAGTGCGAACAGGTGATGTCGTGGATTGCTGACAATGCTTCGTGCAATTTGTCCACCACCAGTCAGTCTTCCACGCAGTCCACCCATGTCACCGAAATCGCCACTCCTCCAGCTCCTGCACCTCAGCCTCCTCCCCCCCAGTCTGCCCCCTCCCAGGAAAATTTGGCATTTGAACCGGCATACTCTGAGGAACTGTTTTCTGGACCCTTCCCACAGTCACAAACCACTTGTCCGGTTGCTGCTGAGCAATTTTCCGATGCCCAGGTTTTCCACCAGTCACAGTCTGTGGGTGATGATGACCTTCTTGACGTAGTGGAAGTGTGTAAAGAGGTGTCCGACGATGAGGAGACACGGTTGTCAGACAGTGGGGAAGTTGTTGTCAGGGCAGGAAGTCCGAGGGGGGAGCAGACTGAGGGATCGGAGGATGATGAGGTGACAGACCCAAGCTGGGTTGAGAGGCCGGGTGAACACAGTGCTTCTGAGACGGAGGAGAGTCCTCGACCAGAACAGGTTGGAAGAGGCAGTGGTGGGGCCAGACGGAGAGGCAGGGCCAGAGCTGGTGCATCAGCGCCAAATGTGTCAACTAGTGAAGCTCCCGTGGCGAGGGCTCTTGCGGCGAGGGCTAGATCTTCAGAAGTCTGGAGGTTCTTTAAGGAAACACCGGATGACCGACGGACTGTGGTGTGCAACATTTGCCAAACCAGGCTCAGCAGGGGTTCCACCACTACTAGCTTAACTACCACCAGTATGCGCAGGCATATGAATGCTAAACACCCCACTCAGTGGCAACAAGCCCGTTCACCTCCGGCCGTGCACACCACTGCTCCTTCCCCTGTGTCAGCTGATAGTCAGCCCCCTGCCCAGGACCCTGCCACAAAAACCCCATCGTCGCCTCCACGATCCTCCACAGCATCCACCAGTGTTCAGCTCTCCATACCCCAGACGCTGGAGCGGAAACGCAAATATAGTGCAACCCACCCGCACGCCCAAGCCCTAAATGTGCACATCTCCAGATTGCTTAGCCTGGAGATGCTGCCCTATAGGCTAGTAGAGACCGAGGCCTTTCGCAACCTCATGGCGGCGGCCGCCCCTCGGTATTCGGTCCCCAGCCGCCACTACTTTTCCCGATGTGCCGTCCCAGCCCTGCACCAGCACGTGTCAGACAACATCATCCGTGCCCTGACCAACGCCGTTTCTGACAAGGTCCACCTGACCACGGACACGTGGACGAGTGCTGCCGGGCAGGGCCACTATATATCGCTGACGGCACATTGGGTTAACTTGGTGGAGGCTGGGACCGAGTCTGACCCTGGGGCTGGTCATATACTGCCGACGCCGAGGATTGCGGGGCCTACCTCGGTCCAGGTGTTTCAGGCCTACTATGCCTCCTCCTCCTCCCACCCCTCCTCCACCTCCTCCTCCGAACTACCATCCGTGGGCACGGCGCCATCAGTCGGTAGCTCTAGGCACAGCAGCAGTGCCGTCGCTAAGCGACAGCAGGCGGTGCTCAAACTGCTGAGCCTAGGCGACAAAAGGCACACCGCCCAAGAGCTATTACAGGGCATCACGGCGCAGACTGATCTGTGGCTGGCACCGCTGAACCTCAAGCCGGGAATGGTTGTGTGTGACAACGGCCGTAACCTGGTGGCGGCTCTGCAACTCGGCAGACTGACACATGTGCCATGCCTGGCCCATGTGTTAAATCTGATAGTTCAGCGTTTCCTCAAGACATACCCCAATCTGTCTGATTTGCTCACGAAGGTGCGCCGCATCTGTGCGCATTTCAGGAAGTCCAGCCCAGATGCTGCCACTCTCAGGGCAGCGCAGCGCCGCCTCCAACTGCCCGCTCACCGACTGTTGTGCGACGTGCCCACGAGGTGGAAATCAACACTGACCATGTTATCCAGAGTTTACCAGCAGCGCAGAGCGATTGTAGACTGCCAGATGTCAACTTCCACCAGAACTGGTAGTCAGGTCAGTCAGCTTCCTCAAGTCTACAATGAGGAGTGGACGTGGATGTCTGATATCTGTCAGGTGCTGAGTAACTTTGAGGAGTCAACACAGATGGTCAGTGGCGATGCCGCCATCATCAGCCTCACCATCCCGCTGCTTGGCCTGTTGAAAAACTCTCTGGTCAGCATGAAGTCGGAAGCTTTGCGCTCGTCACAAGAGACAGGGGAAGAATATTCCCTTGTTGATAGCCAAAGCACCCTGAGGTCTGTTTCTCAGCGCATATCGGAGGAGGTGGAGGTGGAGGAGGATGAGGAGGAAGAGGAGGAGAATGTTGGCGAGACACAAGAGGGGACCATTGTTGAGTCCTTCACTGTTCAGCGTGTATGGGCAGAAGAAGAGGAGTTGGAGGAGTTGGAGGAGGAGGAAATGGACAGTCAGGCCAGTGAGGGGAGTGAATTCTTACGCGTTGTTACTCTGGCGCATATGGCAGATTTCATGCTAGGCTGCCTATCCCGTGACCCTCGCGTTCAAAGAATTTATTCCAGCACCGATTACTGGGTGTTCACTCTCCTGGACCCACGGTACAAGCAAAATCTTTCCACTCTCATCCCTGCAGAGGAAAGGAGTGTGAGAATGCATGAATACCAGCAGGCCCTGGTGCACAAGCTGAAACAGTATTTCCCTTCTGACAGCGCTAGCGGCAGAGTGCGTAGTTCTGCGGGACAAGTAGCGAGGGAGAGTAGGCGAGCAGGCAGCTTGTCCAGCACTGGCAAGGGTACGCTTTACATGGCCTTTGCCAGTTTTATGTCACCCCAGCAAGACACTGTCACCTGTCCCCAGTCTCGGCAGAGTAGGGCTAATCTTTACAGAAAGATGGTGAGGGAGTACGTAGCTGACCATACCATCGTCCTAAATGATCACACAGCTCCCTACAACTACTGGGTTTCAAAGCTGGACATGTGGCACGAACTGGCGCTGTACGCCTTGGAGGTTCTTGCCTGCCCTGCCGCTAGCGTCTTGTCCGAGCGGGTTTTCAGTGCAGCTGGTGGCATCATCACCGATAAGCGTACACGCCTGTCGACTGACAGCGCTGACAGGCTGACGCTTATTAAAATGAATAAAGGCTGGATTTCTCAGAATTTCCAATCTCCACCAGGTGAAGGAAGCTCAACCTGAATAATTGATCCACTCCTCCTCCTCCTCCTCATTTTCCTCCTTCTCCTCCTCTTTGTACAGTAAAGCAGAGGAAAATGGCTATTTTTTGACAGGGCCCACTGGCTCTTGCTATAGTACTTCATGCATTTAATTTTTCTGGAGGGCCACCTACCCGGTCCTCTGTTTGAAACAATTTTTGTGAGTGCCACATATAGGCACTCAATCTATTCCATTTTTCTGGAGGGCCACCTACCCGGTCCTCTGTTTTAAAAAATTTTTGGGACTGCCACATACAGGCACTCAATCTATTCCATTTTACTGGAGGGCCACCTACCTGCTCCTCTGGTTTGAAGAATTTTTGGGACTGCCACATACAGGCACTCAATCTATTCCATTTTACTGGAGGGCCACCTACCTGCTCCTCTGGTTTGAAACATTTTTGGGACTGCCACATACAGGCACTCAATCTATTCCATTTTACTGCAGGGCCACCTACCTGCTCCTCTGGTTTGAAGAATTTTTGGGACTGCCACATACAGGCACTCAATCTATTCCATTTTACTGGAGGGCCACCTACCTGCTCCTCTGGTTTGAAACATTTTTGGGACTGCCACATACAGGCACTCAATCTATTCCATTTTACTGGAGGGCCACCTACCTGCTCCTCTGGTTTGAAAAATGTTTGGGACTGCCACATACAGGCACTATCCAAATTAAATTGTCTCCATAGCAGCCTCCACACGTTGTCTCCATTGCTACCTCCAAAAGTCGTCCATATAGCTGCCTCCATACATCGTCCCTTTATCAAACGAGGTGTGTCAGGCAGAAATTTGGGTTGTTTTCATGGATTCCACATCAAAGTTGTTAACTTTGTCGCCACCCTGCTGTGTTATCCACAAAATATACTGGCAAACTTTTACCATTTAGGGATATTATTTCAGCGCTTCTTGCGCATCTGTTTACATTCCCCTCACCCGGCATATCCTAAACTTATAAGAACGCTACTACACTTGATCTTATACAAAAGGTTCTTAGAAGTGCTGTTTGGGGAGTAGCCTAGAGACAGGGGCTTGGATTGGCGAAAGCTCGCCTGGCAGCGGAGCGCCAGCTCCATGCGCATCATGCGCTTCTTGCGCATCTGTTTACATTCCCCTCACCCGCCATATCCCAAACTTATAAGAACGCTACTACACTTAACTTGGTGCAGGCTGGGACCGAGTCTGACCCTGGGGCTGCTCATATACTGGCGACGCAGAGAATTGCGGGGCCTACCTCGATCCAGGTCTCAAAGGCCTACTATACCTCCTCCCACCCCTCCTCCACCTCCTCCTCCTCCGAATTACCATCCGTGGGCATGGCGCCATCAGTCGGTAGCTCTAGGCACAGCAGCAGTGCCGTCGCTAAGCGACAGCAGGCGGTGCTCAAACTGCTGAGCCTAGGCGATAAAAGGCACACCGCCCAAGAGCTATTACAGGGCATTCCACATCAAAGTTGTTAACTTTGTCGCCACCCTGCTGTGTAATCCACAAAATATACTGGCAAACTTTTACCATTTAGGGATATTATTTCAGCGCTTCTTGCGCATCTGTTCACATTCCCCTCACCCGGCATATCCTAAACTTATAAGAACGCTACTACACTTGATCTTATACAAAAGGTTCTTAGAAGTGCTGTTTGGGGAGTAGCCTAGAAACAGGGGCTTGGATTGGCGAAAGCTCGCCTGGCTGCAGAGCGCCAGCTCCATCACAAGATCCAACTAACATAGTTGCAGCACCTTTAATCTACTACTAGTTCACTGCCTCCATAATAATAATAATCTTTATTTATATAGCGTCATCATATTCTGCAGCGCTTTACAAATCATAGGAAACAAATACAAATGTAATGTAACAGAGCACAACATTTGTATGGAACAACAGGAGTGAGGTCCCTGCTCGCCAGAGCTTACGGTTTATGAAGATGATGGGGTAACACGAGGTAAAAGAATATTTAATGGTCAAGCCATTCTTCTTAGGGAATAGAACAAAATATAATAAATGGATTTGCTGTCGCTTGAACCACTCAGCCGTCATCTTATATACCAGGTCCAGGGTGAATGGGACTGCAGAGAAGTCTGGTGCCTGTTGGTTGCTGGATAACAGATGGGAGGACGACACAGGACGGGTTAGTAGAAGAGTTAAAACTTCATGCAGTTAATGAGTGTTATAGGCTTGCCTAAAGAAATGGGTTTTAAGAGCACGTTTGAAACTTTGGAGGTTAGGTATTAGTCTGATAGTCCGGGGCAGAGCATTCCATAGAATTGGTGCAGCTCTAGAGAAGTCTTGTAGACGCGAGTGGGAGGTCCGCACTAGGGTAGAGGTTAATCTAAGATCACTGGCGGATCTAAGAGCACGGGTTGGGCGATAGACTGAGATAAGAGAGGAGAGGTAGGGGGGTGCAGCATTATACAGAGCTTTATGGATGAGGGTTATTATTATTTTAAACTGTATTCGAAAGGAGACTGGCAGCCAGTGCAGCGACTGGCATGAACTGTAAGCATACATGGTCCCCTTATCAAACGAGCTGTGTCAGGCAGAATTTTGGGTTGTTTTCATGGCTTCCACAACAAACTTGTTAACTTTGTCGCCACCCTGCTGTGTAATCCACAAAATATACTGGCAAACTTTTATCATGTACCGATATTATTTGAGCGCTTCTTGCTCACCTCCTTTGGTTCCTCTCTGCCACCCATTGGTTTGAAGCCTGAGTCCATTTAGGGTATGTCGCCATGACACTCTCTAGCCTGCTGCCGCTGCCTCTGCATGCCGTCCCCTATAGTGTCAGGGTCAATTATTAGATGTTTTAGATGCTATCTAGCTTCATTCTGTCACTCTGTCATGGCCATGCTGTTGCCCATAATTTTGGCATAATGGTGCGATTAAGCAGCCTCAGAGGCATCCATGCATGCTGCCCCTGCTGTTTCCTGTCCATTTCCGTGGTGTTTCCATCCTTTTCTGAGGTTCCCAGGTGTTTGGCCAAGCTTCCCTGTGCAGAGCCTTGGTCCCCTTGAAAAATGCTCGAGTCTCCCATTGACTTCAATGGGGTTCGTTATTCGAGACGAGCACTCGAGCATCGGGAAAAGTTCGTCTCGAATAACGAGTACCCAAGCATTTTAGTGTTCGCTCATCTCTAGTCGCTACCTCCCCATTTTTGTGATGATGATTATCTTATGTGATGAATTAATAAAATCTATTGAATATTTATAAATAATCTGTGTATGTACAATTTTTGGGGTATGACATATTTAGAGCATTGGATTGAATAGTGGCACCCGAATTGTTGCCCTTATCCTTAGCTCCCCACCTGTTTGATTTGAGGGCTCAGGTTTTGCTGAATGGCTCACCAGCTGACATGTGGAGCAATGCTTTATCATGTCTTCTACCAGCTGGTCCATGTTTGGGAAACACACTTTTTCACGTAGAAGTTTCTTTGTGCCAACTATTCCCAGGTGTCCTTCATGAGCAATCTATATTACGGAGTGACGCAATGTTTTGGGAACAACCAGTTTGGTGCCTCTAATAATAAGGTGCGCCTCTGCGACTGACAGTTCTGCTCTCACACATGAGAAGGATTTGAGCTCCTTCAGACATATTTCAGGGTCGGGAAATTTTGCTCTCTGAATCTCATGCCATTTACCATGACCCAAGCAATTTCTGACTCGGTAAGATTAGAGATGAAAGGAAAGTAAAAGAATCTGCCTGACCAACCCCTTCTAACTAAATAAACATACATACAACTTTTGAATTGGAAGGTGATTGGTCACAGCCTTTATTGAAAATGTTTACAATCTGTAAAAAACAAACTTTATTAAAACACAATAATATAACAATTATTTTACAAATTAAAATGATGGGTGAGCAGAGCCCTTGACAACAGCTTCCACGAATTGCCACCAATATTTCCATAGTCATATTCGTCCGGTGCCTTTATACCATTATATATATGCTCAGAAAGCACGCTCGGTGTGCAATGTCACAACTACCAAAACCACTAGCCGCCAACCTCCTAGCCAGTGGCGCGAGCAGAGGTGACTAACCATCAAACTTAATAAAACCAACCAGGTCCTAAAAGGGGAGGCCACCCCCATGAAGGATCCTGGCAAAAATCCTCTTAACTTCCGGACTTAAAATAACCACACCATATTTTTCTCAACTTGTTATCCACTTTACCAGTTGAATTAGCTGTTGCCAAGAACCCCGCCCCCGCCACACATCCTAAACTCACCTGACCCTACCCAACTGAACAAAAGAATATATAACTACTTGTATCCCGTCTCCCAGAAACCACTTAAGTGACCCTGATACAAACAAAACTAAGGGAGGGTAGGTGGGACAATTTTCTAAAGCCAAAAGATGGCTACCCTTCCTAATCCTCCTATATAAACCCCTCACTATCTCCTCCCCCTGGTTCAAACCCACCTATCCACTTGGTACTAAAATCTCCGCCCCCCAAGACCACTCCACCCATCATTTTCTCTCCTCTCATCCCTGCCTGTCATGGCCGCACTGCACCTATCCTTGTAGCCGGCTTCGTGCTAACGTTCTGAATAATGTTTATCAGGGCACAGAGTGTCTTGTCATGTGCGGCTGCTGTCACAAACTGATCAGCTCAAAGGGCCTTAGGAATTGTAGGAATTGATATATTCTTCAGTTGACCACTGAGTAGTTTGATCCACTTCTTTAGGATGCCTTGAAATGTAGTCGGCTGGATTGCTGGATTTGCCAGGTTTGTGAATAATTTTGTAATTATATCCTTGAAGTCGTAGACCCCATCGTTCAATTCTAGCTGGCATCTTGTTAGTTAGGACAGCTTGGTGGTCCGTGACAATGGTAAAAGGAGCTCAGATGAAAATGCTCCCATCCCCAGACAACAGCTAAACTCTCTTTTTCAGGCTGAGAGTATTTTCTTTCTGTATTTGTTAACCCTTTACTGGCATATGAAATTATACTTGGATCTGAACTGTTGGGTTTGTATTGTGCTAGAATAGCTCCCAGTCCCACTGGACTCGCATCCACAATCAGTTCAGTGCGTAAAGCTGGATCAAAATCGCACATTGTTGTAGTTGAACACAGTTAATAGTCTCAAACGAGGTTTGACATTCTGGAGACCACTTGAATTCATTACCTTGTTTGGTGAGGTCTCTTAGTGGCGCGCTAATTGTTGAGAAATTTTGAATGTATCTAGCACAGTAGCTGGACATCCCAAGGAAGGAACGAACTTCACTGACATTCTCAGGAACAGAGGCCATTTTTATTGCCTCTACCTTTTTAGGATCAGGCTGTATTCCCGCAGCAGAAAAAATATGACCATAAAACTCGAGAGAAGTTTTGTTAAATTCACATTTCTCTTTGTTTAATGTGAGTCCCTGAGCTGATAAGCACTCAAAAACAGCATGCAATGCACGATTGTGTTCCTTCTGGGTTTTTCCAAATACCATTATGTCATCACTATAATTGAAAGCATTGGGAATGTGCTGGATTACACCTCGAATGGCATCTTGGAAAATTTCTGCGGCAGCACAGACTCCAAAAGTTAAGTGCCTTCTTAGGCCCAAATGTGTAGAAAATGTTGTCGAATATCTTGACTCTGGGCTCAGTTCCAGATGATGGAAGCCTTTGTTGAGGTCCAGTTTTGAAAAAATAGCTGCTCCATTTAGTAGATGAATGATGTCCTTCGTTGTTGGAGAGATATGTCTCTCACTCTGAATAGCAACATTTGGAAGGCGCATATCAACACAAATTCTTACCTTGTCAGAATCCTTTGGTTTTGGAATAACCACAATTGGAGAAACCCATGGGGTAGGACCAGTGACTGTTTGAACAATATCCTGATCCTCTAAGGATTGAAGCTCTTCTTCCACCATAGAATGCGTCTATGAGCTTGGGCAACTGGACGGACACTTTCATCCACATGAAGGTGCACTTGAAAATCTTTCAATTTTCCCAGTCCACTAAATAGGGAAGAGAATTCATTAAGCATAGTTTGAATTTCCTTGTCAGATGGATCAGTTATTGTGTGAATGATCTGAATGAGACCAAGATTCATAGCTGTATGGTAGCTAAGAAGACAACCTCCAGAGCCTTGTAGGATGTAGAAGCTTGTTTTCTGTATTTTGTCTTTGTGATTGATTTCAGCATCAAATGATCCCACAGTAGGTAGCGGAATTTGAGAAGATTTTTGTGTTAACAGTCCTGAGCACTGGTTTTGTCTTCATCTGTTCATATGTATTGTTGTCTATGATGTTCACAGATGCTCCAGTATCAATTGTAAATGTAATATCAGTACTGAAAACAGTGATTATTACACTCGGAGACTGCAGTGGTTTGGGTGCAGAGGTAATAAAGACATAGTCATTGGTTATGGCGGATGTCTCCTCCTCATCCTGGTGTAATACTTGTACATTGGCCTGTTTTGATGGATTTGGAGGGGGCTTTGCAAGTGCTGATTTGCATACAGATGCATAATGGTTCTCTTTACCACATTTGCTGCATGTTTGCCCTAACGCTGGACATTTATTTATGTGAGGAAAGTCTTTTCCACATCTGTAACATTTCTTTTGTTTCTGAGTTCTGTTTATGTTATGTGTCTGGGAGACGTCGCCTTTTTTCCATTGTAGTGGCCTGATGAGATGATCTGCTATCATGTAGAGAGTAGTCTTGCTGCAGTGCTTTGCGTCTTAGAAGAGGTGCAAGAAACAGTTACTTGTGTTAAAAGTTCATCATCATTATCAGTAAAAGCACATACACTTCTGAGCCTTCATGGTGCAACAGTAAAGCTCTTTTCCTTTTATCATCTTTGATGTCTATGACTTCTAGAAAGTTTTCAAATCTGCTTATCCATTTTCTCCAGTTGTGAGCTGGGTTGTTGGTATCAGTAGTATCAAATTTGGGGAGCAGATGTAGCTGATATCCATCTGCCATCTTAGCTCTGCTCAGTAGAGTAGTGCAGGAGGTAGCTGTGCTGTAGTGTCAGGGAGGCAGATCTTCAATCTGTGTCTGGAGGGGTTTATCTTACACACCTTGGCATTGAGCACATGTAGAATGCAGTCAGTACTCACTGCAGCAGGACACCCATCCCATCCTCGCCGCCAGTTGTAATGGCTCCATGTGATAGCAGCAGGACACTCATCCTATCCTCGTGGCCAGTTGTAATGTCTCCATGTGATAGCAGAAGGACACCCATCCCATCCTCGTCACCAGTTGTAATGTCTCCATGTGATAGCAGCAGGACACTCATTCTATCCTCGTGGCCAGTTGTAATGTCTCCATGTGATAGCAGAAGGACACCCATCCCATCCTCGTCACCAGTTGTAATGTCTCCATGTGATAGCAGCAGGACACTCATTCTATCCTCGTGGCCAGTTGTAATGTCTCCATGTGATAGCAGCAGGACACTCATCCCATCCTCGTCAACAGTTGTAATGTTTCCATGTGATAGCAGAAGGACACCCATCCCATCCTCGTCGCCAGTTGTAATGTCTCCATGTGATAGCAGCAGGACACCCATCCCATCCTCGTCGCCAGTTGTAATCCTCCAAGTGATAGCAGCAGGACACCCATCCCATCCGTGTCACCAGTTTTAATGTCTCCATGTGATAGCAGCAGGACACCCATCCCATCCTCGTCACCAGTTGTAATGTCTCCATGTGACAGCAGCAGGACACTCATCCCATCCGTGTCACCAGTTGTAATGTCTCCATGTGATAGCAGCAGGACACCCATCCCATCCTCGTCACCAGTTGTAATGTCTCCATGTGACAGCAGCAGGACACCCATCCCATCCGTGTCACCAGTTGTAATGTCTCCATGTGACAGCAGCAGGACACCCATCCCATCCGTGTCACCAGTTTTAATGTCTCCATGTGATAGCAGCAGGACACCCATCCCATCCTCGTCACCAGTTGTAATGTCTCCATGTGACAGCAGCAGGACACCCATCCCATCCGTGTCACCAGTTGTAATGTCTCCATGTGACAGCAGCAGGACACCCATCCCATCCGTGTCACCAGTTGTAATGTCTCCATGTGACAGCAGCAGGACACCCATCCCATCCGTGTCACCAGTTGTAATGTCTCCATGTGATAGCAGCAGGACACCCATCCCATCCTCATCACCAGTTGTAATGTCTCCATGTGATAGCAGCAGGACACCCATCCCATCCTCGTGGCCAGTTGTAATTCTCCATGTGATAGCAGCAGGACACCCATCCCATCCTCGTCGCCAGTTGTAATCCTCCAAGTGATAGCAGCAGGACACCCATCCCATCCGTGTCACCAGTTTTAATGTCTCCATGTGATAGCAGCAGGACACCCATCCCATCCTCGTCACCAGTTGTAATGTCTCCATGTGACAGCAGCAGGACACCCATTCCATCCTCGTGGCCAGTTGTAATGTCTCCATGTGATAGCAGCAGGACACCAATCCCATCCTCGTCGCCAGTTGTTATGTCTCCATGTGATAGCAGTAGGACACTCATCCTATCCTCGTGGCCAGTTGTAATGTCTCCATGTGATAGCAGCAGGACACCCATCGCATCCTCGTCAACATTTGTAATGTCTCCATTTAATAGCAGCAGGACACCCATCCCATCCTTGTCGCCAGTTGTAATGTCTCCATGTGATAGCAGCAGGACACCCATCCCATCCTTGTCGCCAGTTGTAATGTCTCCATGTGATAGCAGCAGGAGACTCATCCCATCCTTGTCGCAAGTTGTAATGTCTCCATGTGATAGCAGCAGGACACCAATCCCATCCTCGTCGCCAGTTGTAATTCTCCATGTGATAGCAGGAGGACACCCATCCCATCCTCATGGCCAGTTGTAATCCTCCATGTGATAGCAGCAGGACACCCATCCTTGTCGCCAGTTGTAATGTCTCCATGTGATAGCAGCAGGACACCCATCCCATCCTCGTGGCCAGTTGTAATGTCTCCATGTGATAGCAGCAGGACACCCATCCCATCCTCGTGGCCAGATGTAATGTCTCCATGTGATAGCAGCAGGACACCCATCCCATCCTCGTGGCCAGTTGTAATGTCTCCATGTGACAGCAGCAGGACACCCATCCCATACTTGTGGCCAGTTGTAATG
The DNA here is from genome assembly GCF_040894005.1 of Engystomops pustulosus. Lineage (NCBI taxonomy): Eukaryota > Metazoa > Chordata > Amphibia > Anura > Leptodactylidae > Engystomops > Engystomops pustulosus. The sequence continues at coordinate 2,197,505 of NC_092418.1, read as the reverse complement.
TCTCCATGTGATAGCAGCAGGGCACCCATCCCATCCTCGTGGCCAGTTGTAATGTCTCCATGTGATAGCAGCAGGACACCCATCCCATCCTCGTGGCCAGTTGTAATGTCTCCATGTGACAGCAGCAGGACACCCAACCCATCCTTGTGGCCAGTTGTAATGTCTCCATGTGATAGCAGCAGGGCACCAATCCCATCCTTGTGGCCAGTTGTAATGTCTCCATGTGACAGCAGCAGGACACCCATCCCATCCTTGTGGCCAGATGTAATGTCTCCATGTGATAGCAGCAGGACACCCATCCCATCCTTGTCGCCAGTTGTAATGTCTCCATGTGATAGCAGCAGGACACCCATCCCATCCTCGTCGCCAGTTGTAATGTCTCCATGTGATAGCAGCAGGGCACCCATCCCATCCTTGTCGCCAGTTGTAATGTCTCCATGTGACAGCAGCAGGACACCCATCCCATCCTTGTGGCCAGTTGTAATGTCTCCATGTGATAGCAGCAGGACACCCATCGCATCCTCGTCAACATTTGTAATGTCTCCATGTAATAGCAGCAGGACACCCATCCCATCCTCGTGGCCAGTTGTAATGTCTCCATGTGACAGCAGCAGGACACCCATCCCATCCTTGTGGCCAGTTGTAATGTCTCCATGTGATAGCAGCAGGACACCCATCCCATCCTCGTCGCCAGTTGTAATGTCTCCATGTGATAGCAGCAGGACACCCATCCCATCCTTGTGGCCAGTTGTAATGTCTCCATGTGATAGCAGCAGGCAGAGATGAATTCCATCAGAAACTTCTTTTATTATAACATGTGCAGTCAGACATCCATCATTTCTTCTCCTAGCTCCCAGCAAACCACACCCCCTAACTTCCTGTCACATGGTCTCATTTCTAAAAGAGACATGTATGCTTGCTGGATGTTACAAAAGTGTAAGACAATAAATTGTAAAATAAATCTCCAAAACCATCACTGAAGCTAAAAAACTTTTAAAATAAAACTAGAAATTCAGGATTTCTAATGACGATATCTACAGCTACATGTGTCTTCCTCCTCCTGTGCCAGTGGTTGGGGGGGTGGGCAGGAGGATTGGGTAGAGCGAGGCTGATTATGGTGTATGATCGGGGTAGTGGTAAATATAAAAGAAATATTCATACACATCTCTCACATATATCTTCAAATGAAAAGTTAAATATAAAATGAGGGCCGGTTATTTTCCCTTTCACCCTCCTGTGTATATTCTTGTATGTTCTGGGATATAATTATTCGTATATATTATATAATTATTACATCATCACCTACAGGGAGCCTGCAAAAACCCAAAGTTAGTGGCACGACCCTTAGTAAATGAGCCCCACTGTCTTGTTTGAGGCTTTGACCTCTCTGCTTGTTTTTGGTACTTGGTCTCCTCTGTCCTGTGCACCGTTCACACCTGGAGGGGTCGATGTCCTGCATGCCACATACGATGAGCTGCCATAACCTATCATCACATATTCTGTGTCATGTAGGCAGAATACCTTCAATAACATGAACTATACAAAGAAGACATCAGAACACCTACGATGGGGACACAAGGAAGCTCCATGGAGGACACATTGTAGGGAGCGGTGGGGGCACGGCCGATACTCAGGGCAGGAGATTCCTGATGACCCTGTGAGGCTCCTTACAATGTTTTACCTGTAAGCAGGGAATATCACGATTCTAAAGATGAAAGACTCCATTACTTGTGCTGCACATTGCGCTGATCACATTGTAAGCCGACAGAGATCTTACCGCATATAAAAACGAAAGATCGAGAAGGTCTCGTTATATACATCATCAATAAGAGGAAGACGTAGCTAGAAAACACCAAAGCTACAAAGCTACGATACATCATAAGTTGTAATATAGTCTTATACACCATTCGGCTGCAGCAGAATAAGACAGATATATGTTGATGGTGGGAGTGGAGGAGAAAGCATGTGTATTATGGGTTCAACAACGTGAGAGCAATCTCCACCACTGCACTCTCCACCATTGCAGACTTCACCATAGCAGTCTCCACCATCGCAGTCTCCACCATCGCAGCCTTCACCATCACAGCCTTCACTATCGCAGTCTCCACCATCGTAGTCTCCACCATCGCAGCCTTCACCATTGCAGTCTCCACCATCGCAGCCTTCATCATCGCAGCCTTTACCATCACAGTGTCCACCATCGCAGTCTTCACCATCGCATTCTTCACCATCACAGTGTCCACCATTGCAGTTTCCACCATCGCAGCCTTCACCAACGAAGTCTCCACCATAGCAGTCTCCACCATCGCAGCCTTCACTATCGCAGTCTCCACCATTGCAGTCTCCACCACTGCAGTCTCCACCATCGCAGCCTTCACCATCTCAGCCTTCACCATCGCAGTCTCCACCATCGCAGTCTCCACCATCTTGGCCTCCACCATCGCAGTCTCCACCATCACAGTCTTCACCATCGCAGCCTTCACCATCGCAGCCTTCACCATCGCAGCCTTCACCATCGCAGCCTCCACCATCGCAGTCTCCACCATTGCAGCCTTCACCATCGCAGGCTTCACCATCGCAGTCGCCACCATCGAAGTCTCCACCATTACAGCCTTCAACATTGCAGTCTCCACCAACGCAGCCTTCACGATCACAGTCTCCACTATCGCAGTCTTCACGATCACAGTCTCCACCATCGCAGTCTTCACCATCGCAGCCTCCAACATCGCAGCCTCCACCATCACAGACTTTAACACAATAGTCTCCACCATTGCAGTCTTCACTATCACAGTCTCCACCATCACAGTCCTCACCATCGCTGTCTCCACCATTGCAGTCTCCACAATCGCAGCCTTCACCATCGCAGCCTCTAACATTTAAGTCTCCACCATCGCAGTCTCCACCTTCGGAGCCTTCACCATCGCAGTCTCCACCATCACAGCTTTCACCATTGCAGCCTCCACCATCACAGCCTTCACCATCACAGTCTCCACCATCGCAGTCTCCACCATTGCAGCCTCCACCATCACAGCCTTCACCATCACAGTCTCCACCTTTGCAGTCTTCACCATTGCAGCCTTCACCATCGCAGTCTCCACCATCGCAGTCTCCACCATTACAGCATTCACCAGCGCAGTCTCCACAATTGCAGTCTCCACCATCGCAGCCTTCACCATCACAGTCTCCACCATCGCAGTCTTCACCATTTCAGTCTCCACCATTACAGCCTTCACCATCACAGTCTCCACCATCACAGTCTCCACCATCGCAGCCTCCACCATCACAGCCTTCACCATCTTAGTCCCCACCATTGCAGTCTTCACCATCACAGTCTCCACCATCGCAGTCTCCATCATCACAGTCCTCACCATCGCTGTCTCCACCATTGCAGTCTCCACCATCGCAGTCTCCACCATTGCAGCCTTCACCATCACAGCCTTCACCATTGGAGTCTCCACCATCGCAGACTTCACCATCGCAGTCTCCACCATTGCAGCCTTCACCATCACAGCCTTCACCATCGCAGTCTCCACCATCGCAGTCTTCACCATCGCAGCCTTCACCATCGCAGCCTCCACCATCGCAGTTTCCACCATTGCAGCCTTCACCATCGCAATCTCCACCATCGCAGTCTTCACCATCGCAGCCTTCACCATCGCAGCCTCCACCATCGCAGTCTCCACCATTGCAGCCTTCACCATCACAGTCTTCACCATCGCAGCCTTCACCATCGCAGTCTCCACCATCGAAGTCTCCAACATTACAGCCTTCACCATCGCCGTCTTCACCATCGCAGCCTTCACCATCACAGTCTCCACCATCGCAGTCTCCACCATTGCAGCCTTCACCATCACAGTCTCCACCATCGCAGTCTCCACCATCGCAGCCTTCACCATCACAGTCTCCACCATCGCAGTCTTCCTCATCGCAGTCTCCACCATCGCAGTCTCCACCATCGCAGTCTTCACCATCGCAGTCTCCACCATTGAAGCCTTCACCATCACAGATATCACCATCGCAGTCTCCACCATTGCAGTCTTCGTCATCGCAGTCTTCGTCATCGCAGCCATCACCATCGCAGCCTCTACCATCGCAGTCTCCACCATTGCAGTCTTCACCATCACAGTCTTCACCATCGCAGCCTTCACCATCGCAGTCTCCACCATCGAAGTCTCCACCATTACAGCCTTTACGATCGCAGTCTCCACCATCGCAGACTTCACCATCACAGTCTCCACTATCGCAGTCTTCACGATCCCAGTCTCCACAATCGCAGTCTCCACCATCGCAGTCTCCACTATCGCAGTCACCACCATCACAGCCTCCACCATCACAGCCTTCACCACAATAGTCTCCACCATTGCAGTCTTCACCATCACAGTCTCCACAATCACAGCCCTCACCATCGCTGTCCCCACCATTGCAGTCTCCCCAATCACAGCCTTCAACATCGCAGCCTCCACCATCACAGGTTTCACCATTGCAGTCTCCAACATTTCAGTCTCCACCATCGCAGTCTCCACCATCGGAGCCTTCACCATCGCAGTCTCCAACATTGCAGTCTCCACCATCGCAGTCTCCACCATCGCAGTCTCCACCATCGCAGTCTCCACCATCACAGCCTTCACCATTGCAGCCTCCACCATCGCAGTCTACACCATCGCAGTCTCCACCATTGCAGCCTTCAACATCACAGCCTTCACCATCACAGTCTCCACCTCGCAGTCTCCACAATCGCAGTCTCCACAATCACAGTCTTTACCATCACAGTCTCCACCTCGCAGTCTCCACCATTTCAATCTCCACCATCGCAGTATCCACCATCGCAGTCTCCACCAACGCAGCCTTCATCATCTCAGCCTCCACCATCGCAGTATCCACCATCGCAGTCTCCACCAACGCAGCCTTCATCATCTCAGCCTCCACCATCGCACTCTCCACCATCGCAGTCTCCACCATCGGTGTATAATCTTATACACCATTCGGCTGCAGCAAAATAACACAGATATATGTTGATGGTGGGAGTGGAGCAGAAAGCATGTGCATTATGGGTACAAAGACGTGAGAGCAATCTCCACCACTGCATTCTCCACCATTGCAGCCTTCACCATAGCAGGCTTCACCATCGCCGTCTCAACCATCGCAGTCTCCACCATCAGAGCCTTCACCATCGCAGTCTCCACCATCACAGCCTTCACCATCGCATCCCCCACCATCACAGCCTTCACCATCACAGTCTCCACCATCGCTGTCTCCACCATAACAGCCTTCACTATCACAGTCTCCACCATCGCAGTCTTCACCATCGCAGCCTCCACCATCGCAGTCTCCACCATTACAGCATTCACCATCACAGCCTTCACCATCGCAGCCCCCACCATCACAGCCTTCACCATCACAGTCTCCACCATCGCTGTCTCCACCATAACAGCCTTCACTATCACAGTCTCCACCATCGCAGTCTTCACCATAGCAGCCTCCACCATCGCAGGCTTCACCATCACAGCCTTCACCATCGCAGTCTCCACCATCGCAGCCTCCACCATCGCAGCCTCCACCATCGCAGCCCCCACCATCACAGCCTTCACCATCACAGACTCCACCATCGCAGTCTCCACCATAACAGCCTTCACCATCACAGCCTTCACCATCACAGTCTCCACCATCGCAGTCTCCACCATCAGAGCCTTCACCATCGCAGTCTCCACCATCACAGCCTTCACCATCACAGCCCCCACCATCACAGCCTTCACCATCACAGTCTCCACCATCGCTGTCTCCACCATAACAGCCTTCACTATCACAGTCTCCACCATCGCAGTCTTCACCATCGCAGCCTCCACCATCGCAGTCTCCACCATTACAGCATTCACCATCGCAGTCTCCACCATTGCAGTCTCCACCATCACAGCCTTCACCATCACAGTCTCCACCATTGCTTCAATTGCAGCCTTCACCATCGCAGCCCCACGATCAATGCCTTTACCATCGCAGTATCCAGCATCGCAGTCTCCACCATCGCAGCCTTCACCATCTCAGCCTCCACCATCGCACTCTCCACCATCGCAGTCTCCACCATCGGTGTATAGTCTTATACACCATTCGGCTAGAGCAAAATAACACAGATATATGTTGATGGTGGGAGTGGAGCAGAAAGCATGTGCATTATGGGTTCAAAGATGTGAGAGCAATCTCCACCACTGCAGTCTCCTCCATTGCAGCCTTCACCATAGCAGGCTTCACCATCGCAGTCTCCACCATCGCAGCCTTCACCATCACAGCCTTCACCATTGCAGTCTCCACCATTGCAGCCTCCACCATCGCAGCCTTCACCATCGCAGCCCCCACCATCACAGCCTTCACCATCACAGTCTCCACCATCGCAGTCTCCACCATAACAGCCTTCACCATCACAGCCTTCACCATCACAGTCTCCACCATCGCAGTCTTCACCATCGCAGCCTTCACCATCGCAGTCTCCACCATCGCAGTCTCTACCATTACAGCATTCACCATCGCAGTCTCCACCATTGCAGTCTCCACCATCACAGCCTTCACCATCACAGTCTCCACCATCGCAGTCTTCACCATCGCAGTCTCCACCATTACAGCCTTCACCATCACAGCCTTCACCATCACAGTCTCCACCATCACAGTCTCCACCATCGCAGCCTCCACCATCACAGCCATCACCATCGCAGTCTTCACCATCACAGTCTCCATCATCACAGTCTCCATCATCACAGTCTCCATCATCACACTCCTCACCATCGCCGTCTCCACCATTGCAGTCTCCACAATTGCAGCCTTCACCATCGCAGCCCCACGATCACTGCCTTTAACATCGCAGTATCCACCATTCACAGTCTCCACCATCGCAGTATCCACCATCGCAGTCTCCACCATCGCAGCCTTCACCATCTCAGCCTCCACCATCGCACTCTCCACCATCGCAGTCTCCACCATCGGTGTATAGTCTTATACACCATTCGGCTGCAGCAAAATAACACAGATATATGTTGATGGTGGGAGTGGAGCAGAAAGCATGTGCATTATGGGTTCAAAGACGTGAGAGCAATCTCCACCACTGCAGTCTCCACCATTGCAGCCTTCACCATAGCAGGCTTCACCATCTCGGCCTCCACCATCGCAGTCTCCACCATTGCAGCCTTCACCATTACAGCCTTCACCATCGCAGTCTCCACCATCGCAGTCTTCACCATCGCAGTCTCCACCATTGAAGCCTTCACTATCACAGCCTTCACCATCGCAGTCTCCACCATCGCAGTCTCCACCATCGCAGTCTTCCTCATCGCAGTCTTCCTCATCGCAGTCTTCACCATCGCAGCCTTCACCATTGCAGTCTCCACTATCGCAGTCTCTACCATTACAGCATTCACCATCGCAGTCTCCACCATTGCAGTCTCCACCATCACAGCCTTCACCATCGCAGTCTCCACCATCGCAGTTTTCACCATCGCAGTCTCCACCATTACAGCCTTCACCATCACAGTCTCCACCATCACAGTCTCCACCATCGCAGCCTCCACCATCACAGCCATCACCATCATAGTCCCCACCATCGCAGTCTTCACCATCACAGTCTCCACCATCACAGTCTCCATCATCAAAGTCCTCACCATCGCCGTCTCCACCATTGCAGTCACCACAATTGCAGCCTTCACCATCGCAGCCTCCACCATCACAGTCTCCACCATCGCAGTCTCCACCATCGCAGTCTTCACCATCGCAGCCTTCACCATCGCAGTCTCCACCATCGCAGTCTTCACCATCGCAGCCTTCACCATCGCAGTCTCCACCATCGCAGTCTCTACCATTACAGCCTTCACCATCGCAGTATCCACCATCGCAGTCTCCACCATCGCAGCCTTCACCATCTCAGCCTCCACCATCGCACTCTCCACCATCGCAGTCTCCACCATCGGTGTATAGTCTTATACACCATTCGGCTGCAGCAAAATAACACAGATATATGTTGATGGTGGGAGTGGAGCAGAAAGCATGTGCATTATGGGTTCAAAGACGTGAGAGCAATCTCCACCACTGCAGTCTCCACCATTGCAGCCTTCACCATAGCAGGCTTCACCATCTCGGCCTCCACCATCGCAGTCTCCACCATTGCAGCCTTCACCGTCGCAGTCTCCACCATTGCAGCCTTCACCATAGCAGTCTCCACCATCGCAGCCTTCACCATCGCAGTCTCCACCATCGCAGCCTCCACCATTGCAGCCTTCACCATCGCAGTCTCCACCATCGCAGTCTCAACCATCGCAGCCTTTGAGGATTTGTAAACAGGGCTTGTCATGCTTGTCAAGGATGAGACCTTGATGCTGGTGACCTTAAATACATAGAGTACTATAGCTAGAGCCAGTTGGCCCTGGCAAAAAAATACCCAGTTTCCTCTGCTTTAGTGTACAAAGAGGAGGAGAAGGAGGACAATGAGGAGGAGGAGTGCATACATTATTCAGGTTCAGCTTCTTTCACCTGGTGGAGAATGGAAATACGGAGAAATCCAGGCTTTATTCATCTTGATAAGCGTCAGCCTGTCAGCGCTGTCAGTCGACAGGCGTGTACGCATATCGGTGATGATTAGAGATGAGCGAACATGCTCGTCCGAGCTTGATGCTCGGTCGAGCATTAGCGTACTCGAAACTGCTCGTTGCTCGGACGAATACTTCGCCCGCTCGAGAAAATGGCAGCTCCCGCCGTTTTGCTTTTTGGCGGCCAGAAACAGAGCCAATCACAAGCCAGGAGACTCTGCACTCCACCCAGCATGACGTGGTACCCTTACACGTCGATAGCAGTGGTTGGCTGGCCAGATCAGGTGACCCTGGGATAGACTAGCCGCTGCCCGCGCTGCTCGGATCATTCTGTGTCTGGATGCCGCTAGGGAGAGAGGTGCTGCTGGTCAGGGAAAGCGTTAGGGTGTTCTATTAGCTTACTGTTAGGCAGGAGTGATTCTCCAAGAACCCAACAGCCCTTCTTAGGGCTACAATAACGTTATACTTTTTTTTTTTTATTTGCAGCTATTACCATATTGTTAGGAATTTGCAGGGGGACTTGCTACCGTTGTGTTTAGCTCTTAGTGGCACACATATCCACCTCAAACACCAAAGTGGGAAAATTTATTAGGGGTTTGATTTCAATTAGGCACAGTCTGCCATTTACTTTTTATTTTACGTTTATTTTTTTAATAACTCAGTGTCATCTCATCTTGCATAGTAGTGTGCTTTCATACTTGGCTAGAAAATAGCCATAGGAGAATCCAAACGGCTTACTTACGCCTACAGTAGCGTTATATATATTTGATTTCTGGTTGATCTGCTGGTGGCTGTACTTGCTGCAGTGCATCTACTAGCAAATTGTGAGCAATTTGTAGTGAGACTTGCGACCGCTGTGTTTTGCGCTTAGTGACGCACATATCCATTGCAAAGACCGAAGTGGGAAAATTTATTAGGGGTTGGATTTCAATTAGGCACAGTCTGCCATTTCCTTTTTTATTTTACGTTTATTTTGTTTAATAACTCAGCGTCATCTCATCTGGCATAGTAGTGTGCTTTCATACTTGGCTAGAAAATAGCCATAGCAATAGGATAGCATCGTTTGGTTTTAAAAACTAAAAAACACACAAAAAAACAAAAAAACACAAAAAAAAGTTAAAAAAAAATTAAAGTTATAACTCTCATTTTAAAAATGTTTAACCCGAGGGCTAGGGGTAGAGGACGAGGGCGGGGACATGGGCGTCCAACTACTGCAGGGGTCAGAGGCCGTGGTCCTGGGCGGGGTGAGACAACACCTGCTTATAAGGGAGCAGGGGAACGCCGCAGAGCTACACTCCCTAGGTTCATGTCTGAAGTTACTGGGACTCGTGGTAGAGCACTGTTGAGGCCAGAACAGTGCGAACAGGTGATGTCGTGGATTGCCGACAATGCTTCGAGCAATTTGTCCACCAGTCAGTCTTCCACGCAGTCCACCCATGTCACCGAAATCGGCACTCCTCCAGCTCCTGCACCTCAGCCTCCTCCCCCCAAGTCTGCCCCCTCCAAGGAAAATTTGGCATTTGAACCGGCATACTCTGAGGAACTGTTTTCTGGACCCTTCCCACAGTCACAAACCACTTGTCCGGTTGCTGCTGAGCAATTTTCCAATGCCCAGGTTTTCCACCAGTCGCAGTCTGTGGGTGATGATGACCTTCTTGACGTAGTGGAAGAAGTGTCTAAAGAGGTGTCCGACGATGAGGAGACACGGTTGTCAGACAGTGGGGAAGTTGTTGTCAGGGCAGGAAGTCCGAGGGGGGAGCAGACTGAGGGATCGGAGGATGATGAGGTGACAGACCCAAGCTGGGTTGATAGGCCGGGTGAACACAGTGCTTCTGAGACGGAGGAGAGTCCTATAGCAGAACAGGTTGGAAGAGGCAGTGGTGGGGCCAGACGGAGAGGCAGGGCCAGAGCTGGTGCATCAGCGCCAAATGTGTCAACTAGTGAAGCTCCCGTGGCGAGGGCTCTTGCGGCGAGGGCTAGATTTTCAGAAGTCTGGAGGTTCTTTAAGGAAACACCGGATGACCGACGGACTGTGGTGTGCAACATTTGCCAAACCAGGCTAAGCAGGGGTTCCACCACTACTAGCTTAACTACCACCAGTATGCGCAGGCATATGAATGCTAAACACCCCACTCAGTGGCAACAAGCCCGTTCACCTCCGGCCGTGCACACCACTGCTCCTTCCCCTGTGTCAGCTGATAGTCAGCCCCCTGCCCAGGACCCTGCCACAAAAACCCCATCGTCGCCTCCACGATCCTCCACATCATCCACCAGCGTTCAGCTCTCCATATCCCAGACGCTGGAGCGGAAACGCAAATATAGTGCAACCCACCCGCACGCCCAAGCCCTTAATGTCCACATCTCCAGATTGCTTAGCCTGGAGATGCTGCCCTATAGGCTAGTAGAGACCGAGGCCTTTCGCAACCTCATGGCGGCGGCCGCCCCTCGGTATTCGGTCCCCAGCCGCCACTACTTTTCCCGATGTGCCGTCCCAGCCCTGCACCAGCACGTGTCAGACAACATCATCCGTGCCCTGACCAACGCCGTTTCTGACAAGGTCCACCTGACCACGGACACGTGGACGAGTGCTGCCGGGCAGGGCCACTATATATCGCTGACGGCACATTGGGTTAACTTGGTGGAGGCTGGGACCGAGTCTGACCCTGCGGCTGGTCATATACTGCCGACGCCGAGGATTGCGGGGCCTACCTCGGTCCAGGTGTTTCAGGCCTACAATGCCTCCTCCACCTCCCACCCCTCCTCCACCTCCTCCTCCTCCGAATTACCATCCGTGGGCATGGCGCCATCAGTCGGTAGCTCTAGGCACAGCAGCAGTGCCGTCGCTAAGCGACAGCAGGCGGTGCTCAAACTGCTGAGCCTAGGCGATAAAAGGCACACCGCCCAAGAGCTATTACAGGGCATTCCACATCAAACTTGTTAACTTTGTCGCCACCCTGCTGTGTAATCCACAAAATATACTTGCAAACTTTTATCATTTACCGATATTATTTCAGCGCTTCTTGCGCATCTGTTTACATTCCCCTCACCCGCCATATCCTAAACTTATAAGAACGCTACTACACTTGATCTTATACAAAAGGTTCTTAGAAGTGCTGTTTGGGGAGTAGCCTAGAGACAGGGGCTTGGATTGGCGAAAGCTCGCCTGGCAGCGGAGCGCCAGCTCCATGCCAAGATCCAACTAACATAGTTTTAACTGCAGCACCTTTAATCTACTACTAGTTCACTGCCTCCATACATCGTCCCCTTATCAAACGAGCTGTGTCAGGCAGAATTTTGGGTTGTTTTCATGGCTTCCATGTTAACTTTGTCGCCACCCTGCTGTGTAATCCACAAAATATACTGGCAAACTTTTATCATGTACCGATATTATTTGAGCGCTTCTTGCTCACCTCCTTTGGTTCCTCTCTGCCACCCATTGGTTTGAAGCCTGAGTCCATTTAGGGTATGTCGCCATGACACTCTCTAGCCTGCTGCCGCTGCCTCTGCATGCCGTCCCCTATAGTGTCAGGGTCAATTATTGGATGTTTTAGATGCTATCTAGCTTCATTCTGTCACTCTGTCATGGCCATGCTGTTGCCCATAATTTTGGCATAATGGTGCGATTAAGCAGCCTCAGAGGCATCCATGCATGCTGCCCCTGCTGTTTCCTGTCCATTTCCGTGGTGTTTCCATCCTTTTCTGAGGTTCCCAGGTGTTTGGCAAAGCTTCCCTGTGCAGAGCCTTGGTCCCCTTGAAAAATGCTCGAGTCTCCCATTGACTTCAATGGGGCTCGTTATTCGAGACGAGCACTCGAGCATCGGGAAAAGTTCGTCTCGAATAACGAGTACCCGAGCATTTTAGTGCTCGCTCATCTCTAGTGATGATGCCACCAGCTGCACTGAAAACCCGCTCGGACAAGACGCTAGCGGCAGGGCAGGCAAGAACCTCCAAGGCGTACAGCGCCAGTTCGTGCCACATGTCCAGCTTTGAAACCCAGTAGTTGTAGGGAGCTGTGTGATCATTTAGGACGATGGTATGGTCAGCTACGTACTCCCTCACCATCTTTCTGTAAAGATCAGCCCTACTCTGCCGAGACTGGGGACAGGTGACAGTGTCTTGCTGGGGTGACATAAAGCTGGCAAAAGCCTTGTAAAGCGTACCCTTGCCAGTGCTGGACAAGCTGCCTGCTCGCCTACTCTCCCTCGCTACTTGTCCCGCAGAACTACGCACTCTGCCGCTAGCGCTGTCAGAAGGGAAATACTGTTTCAGCTTGTGCACCAGGGCCATGCATTCTCACACTCCTTTCCTCTCCAGGGATGAGAGTGGAAAGATTTTGCTTGTACCGTGGGTCCAGGAGAGTGAATACCCAGTAATCGGTGCTGGAATAAATACTTTGAACGCGAGGGTCACGGGATAGGCAGCTTAGCATGAAATCTGCCATATGCGCCAGAGTCCCAACGCGCAAGAATTCACTCCCCTCACTGGCCTGACTGTCCATTTCCTCCTCCTCCAATTCCTCCAACTCCTCTTCTTCTGCCCATACACGCTGAACAGTGAAGGACTGAACAATGGTCCCCTCTTGTGTCTCGCCAACATTCTCCTCCTCTTCCTCCTCATCCTCCTCCACCTCCTCCGATATGCGCTGAGAAACAGACCTGAGGGTGCTTTGGCTATCAACAAGGCAATCTTCTTCCCCCGTCTCTTGTGACGAGCGCAAAGCTTCCGACTTCATGCTGACCAGAGAGTTTTTCAACAGGCCAAGCAGCGGGATGGTGAGGCTGATGATGGCGGCATCACCACTGTCCATCTGTGTTGACTCCTCAAAGTTACTCAGCACCTGACAGATATCAGACATCCACGTCCACTCCTCATTGTAGACTTGAGGAAGCTGACTGACCTGACTACCAGTTCTGGTGGAAGTTGACATCTGGCAGTCTACAATCGCTCTGCGCTGCTGGTAAACTCTGGATAACATGGTTAGTGTTGAATTCCACCTCGTGGGCACGTCGCACAACAGTCGGTGAGCGGGCAGTTGGAGGCGGCGCTGCGCTGCCCTGAGAGTGGCAGCATCTGTGCTGGACTTCCTGAAATGCGCACAGATGCGGCGCACCTTCGTGAGCAAATCAGACAGATTGGGGTATGTCTGGAGGAAACGCTGAACTATGAGATTTAACACATGGGCCAGGCATGGCACATGTGTCAGTCTGCCGAGTTGCAGAGCTGCCACCAGGTTACGGCCGTTGTCACACACAACCATGCCTGGCTTCAGGTTCAGCGGTGCCAGCCACAGATCAGTCTGCGCCGTGATGCCCTGTAATAACTCTTGGGCGGTGTGCCTTTTATCGCCTAGGCTCAGCAGTTTGAGCACCGCCTGCTGTCGCTTAGCGATGGCACTGCTACTGTGCCTAGAGCTACCGACTGATGGCGCCATGCCCACGGATGGTAATTCAGAGGAGGAGGTGGAGGAGGGGTGGGAGGAGGAGGAGGCATAGTAGGCATTTGAGACCTGGACCGAGGTAGGCCCCGCAATCCTCGGCGTCGGCAGTATATGACCAGCCCCAGGGTCAGACTCGGTCCCACCAAGTTAACCCAATGTGCCATCAGCGATACATAGTGGCCCTGCCCGGCAGCACTCGTCCACGTGTCCGTGGTCAGGTGGACCTTGTCAGAAACGGCGTTGATCAGGGCACGGAGGATGTTCTCTGACACGTGCTTGTGCAGGGCTGGGACGGCACATCGGGAAAAGTAGTGGCGGCTGGTGACCGAATACCGAGGGGCGGCCGCCGCCATGAGTTTTCGAAAGGCCTCGGTCTCTACCAGAATATAGGGCAGCATCTCCAGGCTAAGCAACTTGGAGATGTGGACGTTGAGGGCTTGGGCGTGTGGGTGGGTTGCGCTATACCTCCTTTTGCGCTCCAGCGTCTGGGGTATGGAGAGCTGAACGCTGGTGGATGCTGTGGAGGATCGTGGAGGCGAAGATGGGGTTTTCGCACGGGAGGTGTTTGGGCCGAGGTCCTGGGCAGGGGGCTGACTAGCAGATGACACAGGGGAAGGAGCAGTGGTGTGCCCGGCCGGAGGTGAACGGGCTTGGTGCCATTGAGTGGGGTGTTTAGTATTCAGATGCCTGCGCATACTGGTGGTAGTTAAGCTAGTAGTGGTGGAACCCCTGCTGATCCTGGTTTGGCAAAGGTTGCACACCACAGTCCGTCAGTCATCCGGTGTTTCTTTAAAGAACCTCCAGACTTCTGAAAATCTAGCCCTCGCCACGGGAGCTTGACTACGGGCAACATTTGGCGCTGATGCACCAGCTCTGGCCCTGCCTCTCCGTCTGGCCCCACCACTGCCTCTTCCAACCTGTTCTGCTATAGGACTCTCCTCCGTCTCAGAAGCACTGTGTTCACCCGGCCTATCAACCCAGCTTGGGTCTGTCACCTCATCATCCTCCGATCCCTCAGTCTGCTCCCCCCTCGGACTTCCTGCCCTGACAACAACTTCACCACTGTCTGACAACCGTGTCTCCTCATCGTCCAACACCTCTTTACACACTTCTTCCACTACGTCAAGAAGGTCATCATCACCCACAGACTGCGACTGGTGGAAAACCTGGGCATCGGAAAATAGCTCAGCAGCAACCGGACAAGTGGTTTGTGACTGTGGGAAGGGTCCAGAAAACAGTTCCTCAGAGTATGCCGGTTCAAATGCCAAATTTTGGTGGGAGGGGGCAGACTGGGGGGAAGGAGGCTGAGGTGGAGGAGCTGGAGGAGTGCCGATTTCGGTGACGTGGGTGGACTGCGTGGAAGACTGACTGGTGGACAAATGGCTAGAAGCATTGTCCGCAATCCACGACATCACCTCTTCGCAGTGTAAACTTGAAAAAAAAAAAATTTGTGTTTATTTTTTTTTAGTTGCTATCCTATTGCTGTGGCTAGTTTCTAACCTACGCTGACAGCACACAACTGGATTTTGTGCTTTGCAAGATGAGTTTGAGCTATAAAATGAAATAAAGGTAAAAAAAAAAAAAAATCATCAGACTCTGCCTAATTCTACTCAAACCCCTAATAAATTGTCCCACTTCGGTGTTTGAGGTGGATATGTGTGTCACTAAGAGCTAAACACAACGGTCACAAGTCTCCCTGCTAATTCCTCACAATATGGTACTAGCTGCAATACTAGTGCCAGCAAGCCCAGCCACAAGCAAATAAAAAAAAAAAAAGTATAACGTTATTGTAGCCCTAAGAAGGGCTGTTGGGTTCTTGGAGAATCACTCCTGCCTAACAGTAAGCTAATAGAACACCCTAACGCTTTCCCTGACCAGCAGCAGCTCTCTCCCTAGCGGCATCCAGACACAGAATGATCCGAGCAGCGCGGGCAGCGGCTAGTCTATCCCAGGGTCACCTGATCTGGCCAGCCAACCACTGCTATCGACGTGTAAGGGTACCACATCATGCTGGGTGGAGTGCAGAGTCTCTTGGCTTGTGATTGGCTCTGTTTCTGGCCGCCAAAAAGCAAAACGGCGGGAGATGCCATTTTCTCGAGCGGGCGAAGTATTCGTCCGAGCAACGAGCAGTTTCGAGTACGCTAATGCTCGACCGAGCATCAAGCTCGGACCACCATCGCAGTCTCCACCATCGGTGTATAGTCTTATACACCATTCGGCTGCAGCAAAATAACACAGATATATGTTGATGGTGGGAGTGGAGCAGAAAGCATGTGCATTATGGGTTCAAAGACGTGAGAGCAATCTCCACCACTGCATTCTCCACAATTGCAGCCTTCACCATAGCAGGCTTTACCATCGCCGTCTCAACCATCGCAGTCTCCACCATCAGAGCCTTCACCATCGCAGTCTCCACCATCACAGCCTTCACCATCGCAGCCCCCACCATCACAGCAAAATAACACAGATATATGTTGATGGTGGGAGTGGAGCAGAAAGCATGTGCATTATGGGTTCAAAGACGTGAGAGCAATCTCCACCACTGCATTCTCCACCATTGCAGCCTTCACCATAGCAGTCTCCACCATCGCAGCCTTCACCATCGCAGTCTCCACCATCGCAGCCTTCACCATCGCAGTCTCCACCATCGCAGCCTTCACCATCGCAGTCTCCACCATCGCAGCCTTCACCATCGCAGTCTCCACCATCGCAGCCTCCACCATCGCAGCCTCCACCATCGCAGCCTTCACCATCGCAGTCTCCACCATCGCAGTCTTCACCATCGCAGTCTCCACCATCGCAGCCTTCACCATCGCAGTCTCCACCATCGCAGCCTTCACCATCGCAGTCTCCACCATCGCAGCCTCCACCATCGCAGTCTCCACCATCGCAGCCTTCACCATCGCAGTCTCCACCATCGCAGCCTTCACCATCACAGTCTCCACCATCGCAGTCTCAACCATCGCAGCCTTTGAGGATTTGTAAACAGGGCTTGTTATGTTTGTATCCTTATAACAAAAACAATAAAAATGATTTAAACAAAAAAAAAAATCAAATTCACCCGTTCAGTCCATGGGGGTCATTTACTAAGGGCCCGATTCGCGTTTCCCGATGTGTTACCCGAATATTTTCGATTTGCGCCGATTTTCCCTGTATTGCCCTGGGTTTTTGGCGCACGCGATCAGATTGTGGGGCATCGGCGCTGGCATGCACGCGACGGAAATGGGGGGGCGTGGCCGAACGAAAACCCGACGGATTCGGAAGAACCGCCGCATTTTTTTAAAAAAATTGTCGCTCGGCAAGCGCTTACCTTCACTCAGCCCGGCTCGGTGTACTCCAGTGCGTTCCGATGATCTTCAGCGCAGCAGCGACATCTGGTGGACGGCGGAGGAACTACCTTAATGAATCCCGGCCGGAACCGAATCCACCGCAGAGAACGCGCCACAGGATCGCGAATGGGCTGGGTAAGTAAATCTGCCCCCATGTCTTTCACCTGTGAAGTTAACAAAACTGCACCTAAAACCACCTCAAAACTAATTGCGATGCAGCTTTAACTGCAACGTGTGACAGCACCCTGACTAACAGTCAGGAGAAGTCATCATGCAGTTCTGAAAGAAGACACCAGTGAGGCACAAGTCTGAGCCTGAGTCTAATCAGTTCACTGACTAATTATATAAATTGCGAGAGCTGACACTGAGAGAGACACTGAGCCAAGCCTGTCTTCTGTATGTGCTGCGCCAACCCACATTGTTAGCGTTTTCTAGGTAGGTTTATGCTGAGCGCTGGTACTTACATCCCTAACCAAAGCCCAACCATCATCAGAAGGTCCAGGAAACCAGTGGTAATTCATCATCCACAACATTCCCTGACATCACTGCAGCCTCTGCTGCCTGAGCATGCGTTTGCTGACCATCAATTGGCTTTTGTAAGTCCTAGTCATTCTGTCATTAACACTTTTCCAATGACACCTCGGAGCTGAGCTGAGGAGCATTAGAGCTGGTGCACCGAGAAACTTGTGGGATGCAAATGCTTAGGAGTGAAGGCACATGGGCAACAAATGCCATAAGAGAACTCATCACCATTAACTTCAGCACAAAAGCTTCATGATCTGCGTGTCAATCCCCAACATGATGCATCACCATGGATAGAGCGGGGACAAGCAGCTCCAGGTCCACTGGACAGAAGGGAAAAGCGGAGCCACATCTCATGGAAACAACAGGACTGAATCTCCAACTTCTCTGAAGACCAAGACCAAGGAACCCTGGTGGTGCTGGGATCTAGTGCTGTGACTTTATGGTGGATTATTCACCTTGATTACAACCGTCTTCATTCATCTATGGTCAACTTTTTTAACTACTTTAGTCTTTTTGGATAACCTTTAGCTGTAACATGTTTTAGCTCTCAGCCAACGTCTACATGAAGTCCACGTACAATGAGCCACCATTCAAATGACCCAAGAGACTCCATGACATGAAGATGGATCACCTAGAACCAAATGAAGTAAATTTTCATAAACGATCATGTAAAGGAAAAGTATTTCATGTTGAAATCAGTAACTCCCAGAGTTTTCGTGTTGTTGATACGTTCTACAGCAGAGATCATGGATATTGTTGAGATTTTAATTGAAATCTTTGATCACCTAGCTCCATCTTTCGGGACTTACCTCTGTGTGTTCATCGCAGTTGTCAGCTACAGGACTTGGCTCAGTGATGGTTCTCGCCACCCTCAGGGTCTCCTGCTTTTTTCTATCGGATTGTCCAATGCAATATTTGAAAGTTGTCAACTTATATTTAACTTATTATACGCTATCTGGCCAGAGAATCAGTCAGGAATCAACATTTGCACAATACTTGTGTATTGTCTGTTACCTTTCTGTAGCTTCTTCAGCTTGTGTCTGATCTCGTTGCTGTGCAGCTTCTACTGTATCAAGCTCATCTCCTTCCAGCACTGGATCATCCAGGTCCTGAAGTCCAGGCTCCCATCTACTCTCCCTTGGATAATATCTGGCTCTGTAGTGATGTCCATTGTGGTACTTATCTTAGTGTTTAGTATAATCTTCATCTTGGTCCCTTTAGACAATGATAACAGCACCTTCTGCAGGAGATTTGATGACACCTACACATTTCCAATCGTGTACATAGTAGAAGGATTCAACTACCTTGTGGCTCTACCGTTCTGCCTCATCCTGGTGTCTCTGAGTTGTACGACCTTCTCTCTGATCCAACATGTGAGGAGAACAATAAGTCTGGACAGATCCCACTTGGAGGCTCATATCGATGCAACCAAAACCATGATCCTTCTCCTGACCCTCAACACGTCCTTCTATGTCTCCGGCTTGGTGGTGGAATTCGGAGCTGTGTTTGACTATTTCTATCTTATTTGTTATATAATAAATGATTTTTTTTGGCCTCTCCAGGCTCTAACTTTAATCTTCAGAACCAAGAAATTACATAGAAGCTTCATCTGGTGTCTCCATAGAAGAAGCTCGGAGCAGATGTGACTGGAATAGTCCAGAACCATAACCGGGCAGCACCAATGGCCCCTGCGGGGATTGTGAGGCGATGATGGGGGGGTATAGAGGGCAGAGCTTCATAATGGCCTCCAGGACTGATAACATTTCCATCAGATCCTATAGAAATGACTGATGTTATGAGCTGTTAGTCATTAGAAGGACTTACACAGGTCCCATCCATCATAGACACAAGCCCAAAGTATCATCAGAACCATCACCATCACTGAGTCCAAAGAGATCAGGAAAAGTCTATAACAAACCACAATCCATCACTGAAGATCTCAGAAGCCGAGGACAATCTAGAACAATGACAACGTGATACAAGAAGCTGGAGGAGATCCCACACTCTACAGTCTGATCACATGTAATAGTCGTGTTACCTACAATGTATGACGTCTGGGCCTATGGACTGTATGTAATGTAAGGGGCATCCCCTATAAGACGCAGAACTATATGCTGGAGACTTCCTAATCATCTACACAGTTATTATGGTGGAAAACAGAAGATAGACCAAGGAAGGGAAGGGATGAGGAAGGGAACATATTTCTATATTATCATATAACCATCAATGTTATTTTTCTGAATGATACCTCTAGGGAAGCTGTGAAGCTCTCTGCTCTCCCTGCTGTGCTCTGTTCTCCCTGCTGTGCTCTGCTCTCCATTCTGTGCTCTGCTCTCCATGCTGTGCTCTGCTCTCCCTGCTGTGCTCTGTTCTCCCTGCTGTGCTCTGCTCTCCCTGCTGTGCTCTGTTCTCCCTGCTGTGCTCTGCTCTCCCTGCTGTGCTCTGCTCTCCCTGCTGTGCTCTGCTCTCCCTGCTGTGCTCTGTTCTCCATGCTGTGCTCTGCTCTCCCTGCTGTGCTCTGCTCTCCATGCTGTGCTCTGCTCTCCATGCTGTGCTCTGCTCTCCCTGCTGCGCTCTGCTCTCCCTGCAGTGCTCTGCTCTCCATGCTGTGCTCTGCTCTCCCTGCTGTGCTCTGCTCTCCCTGCTGTGCTCTGCTCTCCCTGCTGTGTTCTAAGCAGAGCAGGTCCTATTCCTGCCCGGACCACAAGGGACAGAGCAGGTCCTATTCCTGCCCAGATTACAAGGGACAGAGCAGGTCCTATTCCGGCCCGGACCACAAGGGACAGAGCAGGTCCTATTCCTGCCCAGACCACAAGGGACAGAGCAGGTCCTATTCCTGCCCAGATTGCAAGGGATGGAGCAGGTCCTATTCCTGCCCAGATTACAAGGGACAGAGCAGGTCCTATTCCTGGCCAGATTACAAGGGGTGGAGCAGGTCTTATTCCTGCCCAGATTACAAGGGATGGAGCAGGTCCTATTCCTGCCCAGATTACAAGGGACAGAGCAGGTCCTATTCCTGGCCAGATTACAAGGGGTGGAGCAGGTCCTATTCCTGCCCAGATTGCAAGGGATGGAGCAGGTCCTATTCCTGCCCAGATTACAAGGGACAGAGCAGGTCCTATTCCTGGCCAGATTACAAGGGGTGGAGCAGGTCTTATTCCTGCCCAGATTGCAAGGGATGGAGCAGGTCCTATTCCTGCCCAGATTACAAGGGACAGAGCAGGTCCTATTCCTGCCCAGATTACAAGGGACAGAGCAGGTCCTATTCCTGCCCAGATTACAAGGGACAGAGCAGGTCCTATTCCTGCCCAGATTACAAGGGACAGAGCAGGTCCTATTCCTGCCCAGATTACAAGGGACAGAGCAGGTCCTATTCCTGCCCAGATTACAAGGGACAGAGCAGGTCCTATTCCTGCCCAGATTACAAGGGACAGAGCAGGTCCTAATCCTGACGTCCTCCTCACATGTCGGTCCTGATGAATGGGTTGTACTTGTGATGGTCCATAGTACATAGGTCCTAGAAATACCCCTATATATGACTATAGCGATCCCTCACTCATATATCATGGGTCTGTATCTTATTATTTAGGCTGCGTATAGGATGAGTATTGGGGCCCCCATCCTCTGTGGGGAATCACATCCACCCCATCAACATTTGTAGCTTTACTTATTAGGTATCGGGGAAAGATCATAAAACCAAAAACTTGCATTTAGGATCCTGCCTTTAGGCCCTAGATACCTGCAGCCATGGACTGTCCTCTATGAGTGATGTGTAGTGATGGGTCCGTCTGGTGCAGGAGTGACACACGTCCTAATATCCAGGGATCACGGCATCTCATTTTATGGTGGGATAAATCTGTGTGATGTTTTTTCTGTTCTTTATGATATTTTATGCTATAATAAAACCTTGTGTATTCATAACGTGTCTGAGATGATCCCGAGGTCTGTGGTTTATCAGCTCCAATGGATTATAAGGAAGGACACAATCGTGTTACATCCGACTTCAGATTCTCCATTGCGACCTCGGGACACACACAACTCGTGGCCCCTGACCTCCTGACCTCCTGACCACCACTCTTCCCCGTAGGTCCGGTGGCATCGGGCCATGTGGTGACACTAAACTTCTCCTTAGTAACGAGTGTAAATGATATTGATGCTCTATACATGAGGCGACAAAAAAACCATAGAAACCATTGAATTAACCCCGCGCACAACAGATCTGATCCTCAGGATACTGGAACTTATAGCAATGTCAGCTTCTGACTGCTATTGGCTGCTTTTATCACATGCTTCCAGGTCCATGAGCATCCAGGACTTTTACCTACTTTTCTCGAAGTCCCCCCCCCCCCTCCCCGGCGCTACGCAGTTATTAGGATGTAAAGTATAGAGTGGTCGCCCAGACGCTTCTATCACTCACCTGATGTGAAGAGGGGGAAAATGGGGGTCCGCTGCGTCTTCTGATCCCCATTATAGAGAGGGTTTTTTTTTTTTTTTAAATCACTTTATTGGCACAGAAATGAAACGGTGCAACATCACAAAACAAGGATCATCAGCTGAGGTACATCAGATATAACAGCATATATCTTTACACAATCATTTGTCATGTGTGATAACATCTGTACAAAAACAGCGATCCAGTAAACCCCTCCCCAACCCATACATAGAACAGTAACCAACCTGGTCGAGAGGTGTCAAGAGATAAATGGAGTCAAAGAAAAGGTAGTAACAATGGCTAGGCAACAAGGTAACCCACCACCCTATTTCTGGAGAGCAAGGAATCCCTCCTGTTGACAGTGCACAGAGAAGTGCAGGAAGGTTGCCCAACTGTAATATGTAAAATTATAATAATATAACCTCCATCGAGTATGCACTCACTGAAAAGGGACAAGAGACTCTCTCAGACTGCGAACATTAAAAAGGGTATCTGGGGAAGAGCACCAAGAGCCCCACACTTTTCGGAACTTATCCAGGCAGCCGCGGTGTTTGTAAACTATATTCTCGTAAGGTAGAGTCAGATTAACTAGTTTCTTCCACTGAGAGACAGTAGGAGAGCGATCAGCCATCCAGCGTATGGCAATGGCCTTACGGGCCAAAAACAGAGCTTCCTTCAAGAAAATAGCTTCATAATGGGACCAGTCATCCTCCCGGGTAATTCCCAACAGGCATAGGGCCGGCGAGTTAGGGACCGGTTTATTCAGGATATCAGACAGCAGAGAAACGACTTCTCTCCAGAATACGGCTATGTAATCACAAGTCCATATTAGGTGGATGAAATCTGCCCTGTCCACATGACATCTGTGACATCTGTAGTTTGGCAGTCTATGCATATGAAACAGTCTGACTGGAGTGATATCGCATTGATGGATGATGAACAACTGAATTAGTTTATTATTGGCTGCCGGTGATACCGAGGTGTGAGACTCCTGGGCCGCCCCCCAGTCTTCATCCGATATTATAGAGAGGGTTAGTAATGAACATACAAAGTCTAAATAAAAATAGGTGAAAAGGCGCTGGCTCAGTGATTAGTCGGAAATTGAGCAGGTAGAATCTTCAATTCATTAGTAAAACGGATGAACTACTCGTTTCGGGAGCAGCCACGCCCTTCTTTCTATTTCTGTTTCCATTCTGTAACTTCTTCAATATATTTCAGATCTCGATGCTCTGTAGCTTCTACTGTATCAAGCTCATCTCCTCCCACCACTGGCTCATCCAGGTCCTGAAGTCCAGGCTCCAATCTACTCTGCCCTGGATAATATCCGGCTCTGTAGTGATATCCAGTATAGTACTGGTCTTATTGTGTAGGAGACAGTGATAATAGCTGCTGCTTCTTCTGGAAAGATGATGAAAACTATGTTATCCATCTGCAGGTCACATCGTATGGATTGAACGTTGTAAATGTTCTGCCTCATCCTGGTGTCTTTGAGTTGTACAATCTTCTTTCTGATCCAACATGTGAGGAGAACAATAATTCTGGAACAATCCCACCTGGAGCCTCATATCAACCCCGCCAAGACCATGATCCCTGACCCTGAACTATGTCTTCTATGTCTCTAAATTAATGTTGGTCTGGAATTTTCTGTCCTTCCCTTGGGTCCGTGTTGTCATCTGCTTCTTATTTTGGCCTCTCCAGGTTCTTACTTTAAGCTTCAGAACCAAGAGATTACACAGAAGCTTCATGTGGTGTCTCCATAGAAGAAGCTCGGAGAAGATGCGAACAAAGTTGTAATGTCTCCATGTGATAGCAGCAGGACACCCATCCCATCCTCGTGGCCAGTTGTAATGTCTCCATGTGATAGCAGCAGGACACTCATCCCATCCTCGTCACCAGTTGTAAGGTCTCCATGTGATAGCAGCAGGACACCCATCCCATCCTCGTCACCAGTTGTAATGTCTCCATGTGACAGCAGCAGGACACCCATCCCATCCTCGTCACCAGTTGTAAGGTCTCCATGTGATAGCAGCAGGACACCCATCCCATCCTCGTGGCCAGTTGTAATGTCTCCATGTGATAGCAGCAGGACACCCATCCCATCCTCGTCACCAGTTGTAATGTCTCCATGTGACAGCAGCAGGACACCCATCCCATCCTCGTCACCAGTTGTAAGGTCTCCATGTGATAGCAGCAGGACACCCATCCCATCCTCGTGGCCAGTTGTAATGTCTCCATGTGACAGCAGCAGGACACCCATCCCATCCTCGTCACCAGTTGTAAGGTCTCCATGTGATAGCAGCAGGACACCCATCCCATCCTCGTGGCCAGTTGTAATGTCTCCATGTGATAGCAGCAGGACACCCATCCCATCCTCGTGGCCAGTTGTAATGTCTCCATGTGATAGCAGCAGGACACTCATCCCATCCTCGTCACCAGTTGTAAGGTCTCCATGTGATAGCAGCAGGACACCCATCCCATCCTCGTCACCAGTTGTAATGTCTCCATGTGACAGCAGCAGGACACCCATCCCATCCTCGTCACCAGTTGTAAGGTCTCCATGTGATAGCAGCAGGACACCCATCCCATCCTCGTGGCCAGTTGTAATGTCTCCATGTGATAGCAGCAGGACACCCATCCCATCCTCGTCACCAGTTGTAATGTCTCCATGTGACATGTACTCGCCAGTGCATCATGTATTGGGTAAACTGGGCTACTCTCCTCCCCTTTCTGTGTTGTCATATCCCCTGCTTGGTATTCCTGTTTAATTGATTCCTAACGCCTATTGGTTGATAGAGACATATAATCACCAGTGCACTTGTACCTGACACTCCCCTTGAGAACACGTGTCGTGGTCGCACAGTGTATTCCTCTCTCCCCGGTATGGTAGCTAGACTTTGGCTCTTTTTTGGCTCTTTACTCATATGCTTACATTTGTACTCAGCTGCTTAATATTAGGCCCTTTTACCATAGTTTCCATGCCGATTCTCATTGTCTTGACCAGGATAGGGCTGAGTCATAGGAACGGCTCACAGAGCAGAAAAAGGAACCCTCCTTAACCAAAGCTAAAAAAAACACACACATTTTATTGTTGGAAAAGTGCTGGTCACAGCTTTATTTATTCTTTGAAAATCTGTAAAATATAAACTTTATTAAACATATATTAACAAATTACAAAATATGATGAATACGTTAAACATCAACTTTCTTAGTGGCCGAGTACTTGACAACAGAGCAGAAAAATTGTTTGTCCATTTTGACAACCAACTAAGTCCGGTGTAACCGTTAAGTAAAAATATCATTGCTCAGAACTCACACTCAGCGTGTAAACAACCACACCTACCAATCCACAAGTCGCACACCAACCTGGCAAGTGGCGAGGGCAGAATGTGGCAAATATCAAAAGAATCCAGCTCCTGAGGTCACACTCTCAAGGAGACTGCAATTCAATTCTCCAACTTCCCGGACTTTATACCAAATTATGCAATCAATTTACCTAATATAAATTATCTGTTGCCAAGCACCCGCCTACTTTACAAACAAAACCTCAACTCCCTAAGCTACACATAACCCATTCCTGACAAAAGAATCACAACTACTTGTATCCCTCCTCCCCTAGAACACATAATGTGACCCTAATACAAAGCAAACTAATAGGGTGGGACAATTTTCTCCAGCCAAAAGATGGCGTGCCCTTCCTGGCACCCCTTATAATCCCTCTAAAGTCTCCACCCCCCAACTAGGACCACCTATCACCTCACTTAAAGTTCAACCCCCCAACTCTAAACCACCCGCCTTTTCCTGCCCTCCCAGCCCATCCTGTCATGGCCGCATTCCGCCCACTTTCAGCTATCTCCATGCTAACAGTCTTTGATACTTTTCTTATTTAATGGCTGGTAATAGACTGTTTTTAATTCATGGTTCCCATTGTGTCGCTACCTCCCCATTTTTGTGATGATGATTATCTTATGTGATGAATTAATAAAATCTATTGAATATTTATAAATAATCTGTGTATGTACATTTTTTTGGGTATGACATATTTAGAGCATTGGATTGAATAGTGGCACCCGAATTGTTGCCCTTATCCTTAGCTCCCCACCTGTTTGATTTGAGGGCTCAGGTTTTGCTGAATGGCTCACCAGCTGACATGTGGAGCAATGCTTTATCATGTCTTCTACCAGCTAATCCATGTTTGGGAACCACACTATTTCACGTAGAAGTTTCTTTGTGCCAACTATTCCCAGGTGTCCTTCATGAGCAATCTATATTACGGAGCGACGCAATGTTTTGGGAACAACCAGTTTGGTGCCTCTAAGAATAAGGTGCGCCTCTGTGACTGACAGTTCTGCTCTCACACATGAGAAGGATTTGAGCTCCTTGAGACTTATTTCAGGGTCTGGAAATTTTGTTCTCTGAATCTCATGCCATTTGCCATTCTGAATAATGTGTATCAGGGCACAGAGTGTCTTGTCATGTGCGGCTGCTGTCACAAACTGATCAGCTGAAAGGGCCTTAGGAATTGTAGGAATTGATATATTCTTCAGTTGACCACTGAGTAGTTTGATGCACTTCTGTAGGATGCCTTGAAATGTACACTCACCGGCCACTTTATTAGGTACACCATGCTAGTAAAGGGTTGGACCCCCTTTTGCCTTCCAAACTGCCTCAATTCTTCGTGGTATAGATACAACAAGGTGCTGGAAGCTCCTCAGAGATTTTGGTCCATAGTGACATGATGGCATCACACAGTTGCCGCAGATTTGTCGGCTGCACATCCATGATGCAAATCTCCCGTTCCACCACATCCCAAAGATGCCCTATTGGATTGAGATCTGGTGACTGTGGAGGCCATTTGAGTCCAGTGACCTCATTGTCATGTTCAAGAAACCAGTGTGAGATGATTCCAGCTTTATGACATGGCGCATTATCCTGCTGAAAGTAGCCATCAGATGTTACAGGGTACATTGTGCTCATAAAGGGATGGACATGGTCAGCAACAATACTCAGGTAGGCTGTGGCGTTGCAACGATGCTCAATTGGTACCAAGGGGCCCAAAGAGTGCCAAGAAAATATTCCCCACACCATGACACCACCACCACCAGCCTGACCCGCTGATACAAGGCAGGATGGATCCATGCTGTCATGTTGTTGACGCCAAATTCTGACCCTACCATCCGAATGTCGCAGCAGAAATCGAGACTCATCAGACCAGGGAACGTTTTTCCAATCTTCTACTGTCCAATTCCGATGAGCTTGTGCAAATTGTAGCCTCAGTTTCCTGTTCTTAGCTGAAAGGAGTGGCACCCGGTGTGGTCTTCTGCTGCTGTAGCCCATCTGCCTCAGAGTTGGACGTACTGTGCGTTCAGAGCTGCTCTTCTGCCTACCTTGGTTGTAACGGGTGGCGATTTGAGTCACTGTTGCCTTTCTATCAGCTCCAACCAGTCTGCCCATTCTCCTCTGACCTCTGGCATCAACAAGGCATTTCCGCCCACAGAACTGCCGCTCACTGGATGTTTTTTCTTTTTCGGACCATTCTCTGTAAACCCTAGAGATGGTTGTGCGTGAAAATCCCAGTAGATCAGCAGTTTCTGAAATACTCAGACCAGCCCTTCTGCCACCAACAACCATGCCACGTTCAAAGGCCACAAATCACCTTTCTTCCCCATACTGATGCTCGGGAGAACTGCAGGAGATTGTCTTGACCATGTCTACATGCCTAAATGCACTGGGGGACATTTACTATGGCGTTTCCGCCAGTTTTGTGGCGCTCTCACCACATGTTCTGCTCTCCGACCTATTTATAAGCTGTCGGGGACAGAAAAAATGCCTTTTTCCGTCTGCTCCGACTCTTCTCCGAAAAGGGGCGTGGCTTTGGCGGAGTGGAAACTCAGACACAATTACTATGTGTCGCAGCCCTTTTTGGGCGGTGTAAACTGACGGAAAGTAGACCAAAAGAAAACTGGTCTAGCAGGGACTGTTGGACACATTTCTGGTGCTCGGGACAGATTTTGTCCCAAGGACAGAAAATAGTCTCGGCGCCAGAAATGTCTCTGCACAGCTCTACAATATTAAATGTGTGTCTTCTTACCGAGAGCAGGTCGGTAACAAAGCCAATGCAGACACCGACACTGTAAGTAAATGTCCCCCACTGAGTTGCCGCCATGTGATTGGCTGATTAGAAATTAAGTGTTAACGAGCAGTTGGACAGGTGTACCTTATAAAGTGGCCAGTGAGTGTAGTCGGCTGGATTGCTGGATTTGCCAGGTTTGTGAATAATTTTGTAATTATATCCTTGAAGTCGTAGACCCCATCGTTCATTTCTAGCTGGCATCTTGTTAGTTAGGAGAGCTTGGTGGTCCGTGACAATGGTGAAAGGAGCTCAGATGAAAATGCTCCCATCCCCAGACAACAGCTAAACTCTCTTTTTCAGGCTGAGAGTATTTTCTTTCTGTATTTGTTAACCCTTTACTGGCATATGAAGTTATACTTGGATCTGAACTGTTTGTATTGTGCTAGAATAGCTCCCAGTCCCACTGGACTCGCATCCACAATCAGTTCAGTGCGTAAAGCTGGATCAAAATCGCACATTGTTGTAGTTGAACACAGTTAATAGTCTCAAACGAGGTTTGACATTCTGAAGACCACTTGAATTCACAACCTTGTTTGGTGAGGTCTCTTAGTGGCGCGCTAATTGTTGAGAAATTTTGAATGTATCTAGCACAGTAGCTGGACATCCCAAGGAAGGAACGAACTTCACTGACATTCTCAGGAACAGAGGCCATTTTTATTGCCTCTACCTTTTTAGGATCAGGCTGTATTCCCGCAGCAGAAAAAATATGACCATAAAACTCTAGAGAAGTTTTGTTAAATTCACATTTCTCTTTGTTTAATGTGAGTCCCTGAGCTGATAAGCACTCAAAAACAGCATGCAATGCACGATTGTGTTCCTTCTGGGTTTTTCCAAATACCATTATGTCATCACTATAATTGAAAGCATTGGGAATGTGCTGGATTACACCTCGAATGGCATCTTGGAAAATTTCTGCGGCAGCACAGACTCCAAAGGTTAAGCGCTTGTACCTTCTTAGGCCCAAATGTGTAGAAAATGTTGTCGAATATCTTGACTCTGGGCTCAGTTCCAGATGATGGAAGCCTTTGTTGAGGTCCAGTTTTGAAAAAATAGCTGCTCCATTTAGTAGATGAATGATGTCCTTCGTTGTTGGAGAGATATGTCTCTCTCTCTGAATAGCAACATTTGGAAGGCGCATATCAACACAAATTCTTACCTTGTCAGAATCCTTTGGTTTTGGAACAACCACAATTGGAGAAACCCATGGGGTAGGACCAGTGACTGTTTCCACAATATCCTGATCCTCTAAGGATTGAAGCTCTTCTTCCACCTTAGAATGCGTCTATGAGCTTGGGCAACTGGACGGACACTTTCATCCACATGAAGGTGCACTTGAAAATCTTTCAATTTTCCCAGTCCACTAAATAGGGAAGAGAATTCATTAAGCATAGTTTGAATTTCCTTGTCAGCTGGATCAGTTATTGTGTGAATGATCTGAATGAGACCAAGATTCATAGCTGTATGGTAGCTAAGAAGACAACCTCCAGAGCCTTGTAGGATGTAGAAGCTTGTTTTCTGTATTTTCTCTTTGTAATTGATTTCAGCATCAAATGTTCCCACAGTAGGTAGCGGAATCTGAGATCCATATGGGAAGATTTTTGTGTTAACAGTCCTGAGCACTGGTTTTGTCTTCATCTGTTCATATGTATTGTTGTCTATGATGTTCACAGATGCTCCAGTATCAATTGTAAATGTAATATCAGTACTGAAAACAGGGATTATTACACTCGGAGACTGCAGTGGTTTGGGTGCAGAGGTAATGAAGACATAGTCATTGGTTATGGCAGATGTCTCCTCCTCATCCTGGTGTAATACTTGTACATTGGCCTGTTTTGCTGGATTTGGAGGGGGCTTTGCAAGTGCTGATTTGCATACAGATGCATAATGGTTCTCTTTACCACATTTGCTGCATGTTTGCCCTAACGCTGGACATTTATTTATGTGAGGAAAGTCTTTTCCACATCTGTAACATTTCTTTTGTTTCTGAGTTCTGTTTATGTTATGTATCTGGGAGACGTCGCCTTTTTCCATTGTAGTGGCCTGATGATCTGCTATCATGTAGAGAGTAGTCTTGCTGCAGCGCTTTGCGACTTATTGTACAAGATGTGCAAGAAACAATTACTTGTGTTAAAAGTTCATCATCATTATCAGCAAAAGCACATACACGACTGGTGGAATGAATGACTAACCCCCTTCTTAGCATTTATAACTCAACCAGCACTTTAATGACAGCATTCAATCAACCCGTAGTAAACCCAAATAACGTTGACATTGAGGCTCATGTTAGGTGGTGGAAAACCGGTCACAGCATTTATTAACAATTATTGTTTAACAATCTCAAAACATTATTGAACAACATTAGGCACATTTGGTGAAAGAAATCTCCATCCAACGGTCAAACGGCTCGGGACTGCACTATGCCCATCTGGACTCCCAGATGGCAAGTCGGCCAGACGAGCAAAGTACACATCTCAAATCTTCATTTTCCGCCTGCTGTGACTTCAGAACTAAAGAAAACACAAATATACAAAACAGTAAAAATTAAAACAACCAATAAATTAGGGAGGGAGGGAGGGACTGCTTCCTTGAGTGCCGCAATCAAGAGAGGAAGAGGGAGGAGACTTGCTCCCCTTATATACAGAACAAGAGGGGAGGAGGAAAGTGCTCTGCAGCAAACCTCCTCCCCTTAAAGTGCACTTAATACTATTAAAACTTTACGCCTCCGCAACTTCCTCCACCAGTCCAGGTGTACCCTACATAACCTGTCGGGCGTACACCGCATTCTGAGCCTTCATGGTGCAACAGTAAAGCTCTTTTCCTTTTATCATCTTTGATGTCTATGAGTTCTAGAAAGTTTTCAAATCTGCTTATCCATTTTCTCCAGTTGTGAGCTGGGTTGTTGGTATCAGTAGTATCAAATTTGGGGAGCAGATGTAGCTGATATCCATCTGCCATCTTAACTCTGCTCAGTAGAGTAGTGCAGGAGGTAGCTGTGCTGTAGTGTCAGGGAGGCAGATCTTCTATCTGTGTCTGGAGGGGTTTATCTTACACACCTTGGCATTGAGCACATGTAGAATGCAGTCAGTACTCACTGCAGCAGGACACCCATCCCATCCTCGCCGCCAGTTGTAATGGCTCCATGTGATAGCAGAAGGACACTCATCCTATCCTCGTGGCCAGTTGTAATGTCTCCATGTGATAGCAGAAGGACACCCATCCCATCCTCGTCACCAGTTGTAATGTCTCCATGTGATAGCAGCAGGACACTCATTCTATCCTCGTGGCCAGTTGTAATGTCTCCATGTGATAGCAGCAGGACACTCATCCTATCCTCGTCAACAGTTGTAATGTCTCCATGTGATAGCAGAAGGACACCCATCCCATCCTCGTCACCAGTTGTAATGTCTCCATGTAATAGCAGCAGGACACTCATCCCATCCTCGTCGCCAGTTGTAATGTCTCCATGTGATAGCAGCAGGACACCCATCCCATCCTCGTCGCCAGTTGTAATTCTCCATGTGATAGCAGCAGGACACCCATCCCATCCTCGTCGCCAGTTGTAATCCTCCAAGTGATAGCAGCAGGACACCCATCCCATCCGTGTCACCAGTTGTAATGTCTCCATGTGATAGCAGCAGGACACCCATCCCATCCTCGTCACCAGTTGTAATGTCTCCATGTGACAGCAGCAGGACACCCATCCCATCCTCGTGGCCAGTTGTAATGTCTCCATGTGATAGCAGCAGGACACCAATCCCATCCTCGTCGCCAGTTGTTATGTCTCGATGTGATAGCAGTAGGACACTCATCCTAACTTCGTGGCCAGTTGTAATGTCTCCATGTGATAGCAGCAGGACACCCATCGCATCCTCGTCAACATTTGTAATGTCTCCATGTAATAGCAGCAGGACACCCATCCCATCCTTGTCGACAGTTGTAATGTCTCCATGTGATAGCAGCAGGACACCCATCCCATCCTTGTCGCCAGTTGTAATGTCTCCATGTGATAGCAGCAGGAGACTCATCCCATCCTTGTCGCAAGTTGTAATGTCTCCATGTGATAGCAGCAGGACACCCATCCTCGTCGCCAGTTGTAATTCTCCATGTGATAGCAGCAGGACACCCATCCCATCCTCGTGCCCAGTTGTAATCCTCCATGTGATAGAAGCAGGACACCCATCCTTGTCGCCAGTTGTAATGTCTCCATGTGATAGCAGCAGGACACCCATCCCATCCTCGTGGCCAGTTGTAATGTCTCCATGTGATAGCAGCAGGACACCCATCCCATACTCGTGGCCAGTTGTAATGTCTCCATGTGATAGCAGCAGGACACCCATCCCATCCTCGTGGCCAGTTGTAATGTCTCCATGTGACAGCAGCAGGACACCCATCCCATCCTTGTGGCCAGTTGTAATGTCTCCATGTGATAGCAGCAGGGCACCCATCCCATCCTCGTGGCCAGTTGTAATGTCTCCATGTGACAGCAGCAGGACACCCATCCCATCCTCGTGGCCAGTTGTAATGTCTCCATGTGACAGCAGCAGGACACCCATCCCATCCTTGTGGCCAGTTGTAATGTCTCCATGTGATAGCAGCAGGGCACCCATCCCATCCTCGTGGCCAGTTGTAATGTCTCCATGTGATAGCAGCAGGACACCCATCCCATCCTCGTGGCCAGTTGTAATGTCTCCATGTGACAGCAGCAGGACACCCATCCCATCCTTGTGGCCAGTTGTAATGTCTCCATGTGATAGCAGCAGGGCACCCATCCCATCCTTGTGGCCAGTTGTAATGTCTCCATGTGACAGCAGCAGGACACCCATCCCATCCTTGTGGCCAGTTGTAATGTCTCCATGTGATAGCAGCAGGACACCCATCCCATCCTCACCGCCAGTTGTAATGTCTCCATGTGATAGCAGCAGGACACCCATCCCATCCTCACCGCCAGTTGTAATGTCTCCATGTGATAGCAGCAGGACACCCATCCCATCCTTGTGGCCAGTTGTAATGTCTCCATGTGATAGCAGCAGGACACCCATCCCATCCTCGTGGCCAGTTGTAATGTCTCCATGTGACAGCAGCAGGACACCCATCCCATCCTTGTGGCCAGTTGTAATGTCTCCATGTGATAGCAGCAGGGCACCCATCCCATCCTCGTGGCCAGTTGTAATGTCTCCATGTGATAGCAGCAGGACACCCATCCCATCCTCGTGGCCAGTTGTAATGTCTCCATGAGACAGCAGCAGGACACCCATCCCATCCTTGTGGCCAGTTGTAATGTCTCCATGTGATAGCAGCAGGGCACCCATCCCATCCTTGTGGCCAGTTGTAATGTCTCCATGTGACAGCAGCAGGACACCCATCCCATCCTTGTGGCCAGTTGTAATGTCTCCATGTGATAGCAGCAGGACACCCATCCCATCCTCACCGCCAGTTGTAATGTCTCCATGTGATAGCAGCAGGACACCCATCCCATCCTCACCGCCAGTTGTAATGTCTCCATGTGATAGCAGCAGGACACCCATCCCATCCTTGTGGCCAGTTGTAATGTCTCCATGTGATAGCAGCAGGACACACATCCCATCCTTGTGGCCAGTTGTAATGTCTCCATGTGACAGCAGCAGGACACCCATCCCATCCTTGTGGCCAGTTGTAATGTCTCCATGCGATAGCAGCAGGACACCCATCCCATCCTCACCGCCAGTTGTAATGTCTCCATGTGATAGCAGCAGGACACCCATCCCATCCTCGTAGCCAGTTGTAATGTCTCCATGTGACAGCAGCAGGCAGAGATGAATTCCATCAGAAACTTCTTTTATTATAACATGTGCAGTCAGACATCCATCATTTCTTCTCCTAGCTCCCAGCAAACCACACCCCCTAACTTCCTGTCACATGGTCTCATTTCTAAAAGAGACATGTATGCTTGCTGGATGTTACAAAAGTGTAAGACAATAAATTGTAAAATAAATCTCCAAAATCATCACTGAAGCTAAAAAACTTTTAAAATAAAACTAGAAATTCAGGATTTCTAATGACGATATCTACAGCTACATGTGTCTTCCTCCTCCTGTGCCAGTGGTTGGGAGGGTGGGCAGGAGGATTGGGTAGAGCGAGGCTGATTATGGTGTATGATCGGGGTAGTGGTAAATATAAAAGAAATATTCATACACATCTCTCACATATATCTTCAAGTGAAAAGTTAAATATAAAATGAGGGCCGGTTATTTTACCTTTCACCCTCCGGTGTATATTCTTGTATGTTCTGGGATATAATTATTCGTACATACTATATAATTATTACATCATCACCTACAGGGAGCCTGCTAAAAACCCAAAGTTAGTAGCACAACCCTTAGTAAATGATCACCATTGTCTTGTTTGAGGCTTTGAGCTCTCTGATTGTTTTGGTACTTGGTCTCCTCTGTCCTGTGCACCGTTCACACCTGGAGGGGTCGCTGTCCTGCATGCCACATACGATGAGCTGCCATAACCTATCATCACATATTCTGTGTCATGTAGGCAGAATACCTTCAATAACATGAACTATACGAAGAAGACATCAGAACACCTACGATGGGGACACAAGGAAGCTCCATGGAGGACACATTGTAGGGAGCGGTGGGGGCACGGCCGATACTCAGGGCAGGAGATTCCTGATGACTCTGTGAGGCTCCTTACAATGTTTTACCTGTAAGCAGGGAATATCACGATTCTAAAGATGGAAGATTCCATTACTTGTGCTGCACATTGCGCTGATCACATTGTAAGCCGACAGAGATCTTACCGCATATAAAAACTAAAGATCGAGAAGGTCTCGTTATATACATCATCAATAAGAGGAAGACGTAGCTAGAAAACACCAAAGCTACAAAGCTACGATACATCATAAGTTGTAATATAGTCTTATACACCATTCGGCTGCAGCAGAATAACACAGATATATGTTGATGGTGGGAGTGGAGGAGAAAGCATGTGCATTATGGGTTCAACGACGTGAGAGCAATCTCCACCACTGCACTCTCCACCATTGCAGACTTCACCATAGCAGTCTCCACCATCGCAGTCTCCACCATCGCAGCCTTCACCATCACAGCCTTCACTATCGCAGTCTCCACCATCGTAGTCTCCACCATCGCAGCCTTCACCATTGCAGTCTCCACTATCGCAGCCTTCATCATCGCAGCCTTTACCATCACATGTCCACCATCGCAGTCTTCACCATCGCATTTTTCACCAGCACAGTCTCCACCATCACAGTCTCCACCATCACAGTCTCCACCATCGCAGCCTCCACCATCACAGGCTTCACCATCGCAGTCTCCACCATCGCAGTCTCCACCATCGCAGTCTCCACCATCGCAGTCTCCACCATCTCGGCCTCCACCATCGCAGTCTCCACTATCGCAGTCTTCACCATCGCAGTCTCCACCATAGCAGTCTCCACCATCGCAGCCTTCACTATCGCAGTCTCCACCTTCACTATCGCAGTCTCCACCATTGCAGTTTCCACCATCGCAGCCTTCACCAACGAAGTCTCCACCATAGCAGTCTCCACCATCGCAGCCTTAACTATCGCAGTCTCCACCTTCACTATCGCAGTCTCCACCATTGCAGTCTCCACCACTGCAGTCTCCACCATCGCAGCCTCCACCATCACAGCCTTCACCATTGCAGTCTCCACCATCACAGCCTTTACCATCACAGTCTCCACTACAGCAGTCTTCACCATCACAGTCTCCACCATCACAGTCTCCAGCATTGCAGCCTCCACCATCACAGCATTCACCATCACAGTCTCCACCATCGCAGTCTCCACCATCGCAGCCTTCACCATCACAGTCTCCACCATCACAGTCTCCACCATCACAGTCTCCACCATCGCAGCCTCCACCATCACAGGCTTCACCATCGCAGTCTCCACCATCGCAGTCTCCACCATCGCAGTCTCCACCATCGCAGTCTCCACCACCTCGGCCTCCACCATCGCAGTCTCCACTATCGCAGTCTTCACCATCGCAGTCTCCACCATCGCAGTCTCCACCATTGCAGTCTTCACCATCACAGTCTCCACCATTGCAGCCTCCACCTTCACAGGCTTCACCATCGCAGTCTCCACCATCGCAGTCCCCACCATCGCAGCCTTCTCCATCGCAGCCTTCACCATCGCAGTCTCCACCATCGCAGTCTCCACCATCTCGGCCTCCACCATCGCAGTCTCCACCATCACAGTCTTCACCATCGCAGCCTTCACCATCGCAGCCTTCACCATCACAGCCTCCACCATCGCAGTCTCCACCATTGCAGCCTTCACCATCACAGTCTTCACCATCGCAGCCTTCACCATCGCAGTCGCCACCATCGAAGTCTCCACCATTACAGCCTTCACCATTGCAGTCTCCACCATCGCAGCCTTCACGATCACAGTCTCCACTATCGCAGTCTTCACGATCACAGTCTCCACCATCGCAGTCTTCACCATCGCAGCCTCCAACATCGCAGCCTCCACCATCACAGACTTCAACACAATAGTCTCCACCATTGCAGTCTTCACTATCACAGTCTCCACCATCACAGTCCTCACCATCGCTGTCTCCACCATTGCAGTCTCCACAATCGCAGCCTTCACCATCGCAGCCTCCACCTTCACAGGTTTCACCATCGCAGTCTCCAACATTTAAGTCTCCACCATCGCAGTCTCCACCATCGGAGCCTTCACCATCGGAGCCTCCACCATCACAGCCTTCACCATTGCAGCCTCCACCATCACAGCCTTCACCATCACAGTCTCCACCATCGCAGTCTCCACCATTGCAGCCTTCACCATCACAGCCTTCACCATCACAGTCTCCACCATTGCAGTCTTCACCATTGCAGCGTTCACCATCGCAGTCTCCACCATCGCAGTCTCCACCATTAAAGCATTCACCAGCGCAGTCTCCACAATTGCAGTCTCCACCATCGCAGCCTTCACCATCACAGTCTCCACCATCGCAGTCTCCACCATCGCAGTCTTCACCATTTCAGTCTCCACCATTACAGCCTTCACCATCACAGTTTCCACCATCACAGTCTCCACCATCGCAGCCTCCACCATCACAGCATTCACTATCTTAGTCCCCACCATTGCAGTCTTCACCATCACAGTCTCCACCATCGCAGTCTCCATCATCACAGTCTCCACCATTGCAGTCTCCACCATCGCAGTCTCCACCATTGCAGCCTTCACCATCACAGCCTTCACCATCGCAGTCTCCACCATCGCAGTCTTCACCATCGCAGCCTTCACCATCGCAGCCTCCACCATCACAGTCTCCACCATTGCAGCCTTCACCATCACAGCCTTCACCATCGCAGTCTCCACCATCGCAGTCTTCACCATCGCAGCCTTCACCATCACAGCCTTCACCATCACAGTCTCCACCATCGCAGTCTCCACCATCGCAGCCTTCACCATCACAGTCTCCACCATCGCAGTCTTCACCATCGCAGTCTCCACCATCGCAGTCTCCACCATCGCAATCTTCACCATCGCAGTCTCCACCATTGAAGCCTTCACCATCACAAACTTCACCATCACAGTCTCCACCATTGCAGTCTTCATCATCGCAGTCTTCATCATCGCAGCCTTCACCATCGCAGACTCTACCAACGCAGTCTCCACCATTGCAGTCTTCACCATCACAGTCTTCACCATCACAGTCTTCACCATCGCAGCCTTCACCATCGCAGTCTCCACCATCGAAGTCTCCACCATTACAGCCTTTACGATCGCAGTCTCCACCATCGCAGCCTTCACCATCACAGTCTCCACTATCGCAGTCTTCACGATCCCAGTCTCCACAATCGCAGTCTCCACCATCGCAGTCTCCACCATCGCAGCCTCCACCATCACAGCCTTCACCACAATAGTCTCCACCATTGCAGTCTTCACCATCACAGTCTCCACAATCACAGCCCTCACCATCGCTGTCTCCAACATTGCAGTCTCCCCAATCACAGCCTTCAACATCGCAGCCTCCACCATCACAGGTTTCACCATTGCAGTCTCAAACATTTCAGTCTCCACCATCGCAGTCTCCACCATCGGAGCCTTCACCATCGCAGTCTCCAACATTGCAGTCTCCACCATCGCAATCTCCACCATCACAGCCTTCACCATTGCATCCTCCACCATCACAGTCTCCACCATCGCAGTCTCCACCATTGCAGCCTTCAACATCACAGCCTTCACCATCACAGTCTCCACCTCGCAGTCTCCACAATCGCAGTCTCCACAATCACAGTCTTCACCATCACAGTCTTCACCTCGCAGTCTCCACCATTACAGTCTCCACCATCGCAGTCTCCACCAATGCAGCCTTCATCATCTCAGCCTCCACCATCGCACTCTCCACCATTGCAGTCTCCACCATCGCAGCCTTCACCATCTCAGCCTCCACCATCGCACTCTCCACCATCGCAGTCTCCACCATCGGTGTATAGTCTTATACACCATTCGGCTGCAGCAAAATAACACAGATGTATGTTGATGGTGGGAGTGGAGCAGAAAGCATGTGCATTATGGGTACAAAGACGTGAGAGCAATCTCCACCACTGCATTCTCCACCATTGCAGCCTTCACCATAGCAGGCTTCACCATCGCCGTCTCAACCATCGCAGTCTCCACCATCAGAGCCTTCACCATCGCAGTCTCCACCATCACAGCCTTCACCATCGCATCCCCCACCATCACAGCCTTCACCATCACAGTCTCCACCATCGCTGTCTCCACCATAACAGCCTTCACTATCACAGTCTCCACCATCGCAGTCTTCACCATCGCAGCCTCCACCATCGCAGTCTCCACCATTACAGCATTCACCATCACAGCCTTCACCATCGCAGCCCCCACCATCACAGCCTTCACCATCACAGTCTCCACCATCGCTGTCTCCACCATAACAGCCTTCACTATCACAGTCTCCACCATCGCAGTCTTCACCATAGCAGCCTCCACCATCGCAGGCTTCACCATCACAGCCTTCACCATCGCAGTCTCCACCATCGCAGCCTCCACCATCGCAGCCTCCACCATCGCAGCCCCCACCATCACAGCCTTCACCATCACAGACTCCACCATCGCAGTCTCCACCATAACAGCCTTCACCATCACAGCCTTCACCATCACAGTCTCCACCATCGCAGTCTTCACCATCGCAGCCTTCACCATCACAGCCTTCACCATCACAGACTCTACCATTACAGCATTCACCATCGCAGTCTCCACCATTGCAGTCTCCACCATCACAGCCTTCACCATCACAGTCTCCACCATCGCAGTCTTCACCATCGCAGTCTCCACCATTACAGCCTTCACCATCACAGCCTTCACCATCACAGTCTCCACCATCACAGTCTCCACCATCGCAGCCTCCACCATCACAGCCATCACCATCATAATCCCCACCATCGCAGTCTTCACCATCACAGTCTTCACCATCACAGTCCTCACCATCGCCGTCTCCACCATTGCAGTCTCCACAATTACAGCCTTCACCATCGCAGCCCTACGATCACTGCCTTTAACATCGCAGTATCCACCATTCACAGTCTCCACCATCGCAGTCTCCACCATCGCAGTCTCCACCATCGCAGCCTTCACCATCTCAGCCTCCACCATCGCACTCTCCACCATCGCAGTCTCCACCATCGGTGTATAGTCTTATACACCATTCGGCTGCAGCAAAATAACATAGATATATGTTGATGGTGGGAGTGGAGCAGAAAGCATGTGCATTATGGGTTCAAAGATGTGAGAGCAATCTCCACCACTGCAGTCTCCACCATTGCAGCCTTCACCATAGCAGGCTTCACCATCTCGGCCTCCACCATCGCAGTCTCCACCATTGCAGCCTTCACCATCGCAGCCTTCACCATCACAGCCTTCACCATCACAGACTCTACCATTACAGCATTCACCATCGCAGTCTCCACCATTGCAGTCTCCACCATCACAGCCTTCACCATCACAGTCTCCACCATCGCAGTCTTCACCATCGCAGTCTCCACCATTACAGCCTTCACCATCACAGCCTTCACCATCACAGTCTCCACCATCACAGTCTCCACCATCGCAGCCTCCACCATCACAGCCATCACCATCATAATCCCCACCATCACAGTCTTCACCATCACAGTCCTCACCATCGCCGTCTCCACCATTGCAGTCTCCACAATTGCAGCCTTCACCATCGCAGCCCTACGATCACTGCCTTTAACATCGCAGTATCCACCATTCACAGTCTCCACCATCGCAGTATCCACCATCGCAGTCTCCACCATCGCAGCCTTCACCATCTCAGCCTCCACCATCGCACTCTCCACCATCGCAGTCTCCACCATCGGTGTATAGTCTTATACACCATTCGGCTGCAGCAAAATAACATAGATATATGTTGATGGTGGGAGTGGAGCAGAAAGCATGTGCATTATGGGTTCAAAGACGTGAGAGCAATCTCCACCACTGCAGTCTCCACCATTGCAGCCTTCACCATAGCAGGCTTCACCATCTCGGCCTCCACCATCGCAGTCTCCACCATTGCAGCCTTCACCATCACAGCCTTCACCATCGCAGTCTGTACCATCGCAGTATCCGTCATCGCAGTCTTCGTTATCGCAGTCTTCACCATCACAGCCTTCACCATCACAGTCTCTACCATTACAGCATTCACCATCGCAGTCTCCACCATTGCAGTCTCCATCATCACAGCCTTCACCATCACAGTCTCCACCATCGCAGTCTTCACCATCGCAGTCTCCACCATTACAGCCTTCACCATCACAGCCTTCACCATCACAGTCTCCACCATCACAGTCTCCACCATCGCAGCCTCCACCATCAAACCCTTCACCATCATAATCCCCACCATCGCAGTCTTCACCATCACAGTCTCCATCATCACAGTCTCCATCATCACAGTCCTCACCATCGCCGTCTCCACCATTGCAGTCTCCACAATTGCAGCCTTCACCATCGCAGCCCCACGATCACTGC
The DNA here is from genome assembly GCF_040894005.1 of Engystomops pustulosus. Lineage (NCBI taxonomy): Eukaryota > Metazoa > Chordata > Amphibia > Anura > Leptodactylidae > Engystomops > Engystomops pustulosus. The sequence continues at coordinate 2,156,055 of NC_092418.1, read as the reverse complement.
CTTTAACATCGCAGTATCCACCATTCACAGTCTCCACCATCGCAGTATCCACCATCGCAGTCTCCACCATCGCAGCCTTCACCATCTCAGCCTCCACCATCGCACTCTCCACCATCGCAGTCTCCACCATCGGTGTATAGTCTTATACACCATTCGGCTGCAGCAAAATAACATAGATATTTTGTTGATGGTGGGAGTGGAGCAGAAAGCATGTGCATTATGGGTTCAAAGACGTGAGAGCAATCTCCACCACTGCAGTCTCCACCATTGCAGCCTTCACCATAGCAGGCTTCACCATCTCGGCCTCCACCATCGCAGTCTCCACCATTGCAGCCTTCACCATCACAGCCTTCACCATTGCAGTCTTCACCATCGCAGTCTCCACCATTCATTGAAGCCTTCACCATCACAGCCTTCACCATCGCAGTCTCCACCATCGCAGTCTTCGTCATCGCAGTCTTCGTCATCGCAGTCTTCACCATCGCAGCCTTCACCATTGCAGTCTCCACCATCGCAGTCTCTACCACTACAGCATTCACCATCGCAGTCTCCACCATTGCAGTCTCCACCATCACAGCCTTCACCATTACAGTCTCCACCATCGCAGTCTTCACCATCGCAGTCTCCACCATTACAGCCTTCACCATCACAGTCTCCATCATCACAGTCTCCACCATCGCAGCCTCCACCATCACAGCCATCACCATCATAGTCCCCACCATCGCAGTCTTCACCATCACAGTCTCCACCATCACAGTCTCCATCATCACAGTCCTCACCATCGCCGTCTCCACCATTGCAGTCTCCACAATTGCAGCCTTCACCATCGCAGCCCCACGATCACTGCCTTTACCATCGCAGTATCCACCATTCACAGTCTCCACCATCGCAGTATCCACCATCGCAGTCTCCACCATCGCAGCCTTCACCATCGCACTCTCCACCATCGCAGTCTCCACCATCGGTGTATAGTCTTATACACCATTCGGCTGCAGCAAAATAACACAGATATATGTTGATGGTGGGAGTGGAGCAGAAAGCATGTGCATTATGGGTTCAAAGACGTGAGAGCAATCTCCACCACTGCAGTCTCCACCATTGCAGCCTTCACCATCGCAGTCTCCACCATTGCAGCCTTCACCATAGCAGTCTCCACCATCGCAGCCTTCACCATCGCAGTCTCCACCATCGCAGCCTCCACCATTGCAGCCTTCACCATCGCAGTCTCCACCATCGCAGTCTCAACCATCGCGGCCTTTGAGGATTTATAAACAGGGCTTGTCATGCTTGTCAAGGTTGAGACCTTGATGCTGGTGACCGGCACATGCCATCTAACGATGCACCAAAAAGAAAGGTAATAAAAAAAAAAAAAAGTGGATTTGTTGCCTAGATAGGGATTTCACAGCAACAAGGAAAATAACATGATATTGGTGTAATCTAACCTCTGTTTGACCGGGCAAGCAAGGATGCAATAAGTATTTCATAGTCACTAGCTAGTCTCTTTAGTTTAGTGCATTAAGTTTTAAACCTTTCAACACTTTTTTCTACTTTTTCTATTTTTTCTAAGTTTTTAAACAAATGTTACTGCTGTACCCCCTGAAACTTTTTGTGATAATTTTCTGGCATTCCTTAAATTAAATGAAAAAACCTATGCTTTGTATCTTTTAAAACTAAATTCTAAATTAAAGAATATTTTTTTAACACTCTACCGCCACCTAGTGTTGTCTAGCTATCATCACATCACAGTCTTCACCATCGCAGTCTCCACCATCGAAGTCTCCACCATTACAGCCTTCACGATCGCAGTCTCCACCATCGCAGCCTTCACCATCACAGTCTCCACTATCGCAGTCTTCACCATCACAGTCTCCACAATCGCAGTCTCCACAATCGCAGTCTCCACCATTGCAGTCTTCACCATCACAGTCTCCACTATCACAGCCCTCACCATCGCTGTCTCCACCATTGCAGTCTCCACAATCACAGCCTTCAACATTGCAGCCTCCACCATCACAGGTTTCACCATTGCAGTCTCCAACATTTCAGTCTCCACCATCGGAGCCTTCACCATCGCAGTCCCCAACATTGCAGTCTCCACCATCGCAGTCTCCACCATCGGAGCCTTCACCATCGCAGTCTCCACCATCACAGCCTTCACCATCGCAGCCTCCACCATCGCAGCCTTCACCATCACAGTCTCCACCATTGCAGCCTTCACCATCACAGCCTTCACCATCACAGTCTCCACCTCGCAGTCTCCACCATCGCAGTCTCCACCATCGCAGTCTTCACCATCACAGTCTCCACCTTGCAGTCTCCACCATTACAGTCTCCACCATTACAGTCTCCAACATCGCAGTTTCCACCATCGCAGTCTCCACCATCTCAGCCTCCACCATCGCACTCTCCACCATCGCAGTTAGAGATGAGCGAGCACTAAAATGCTCGGGTACTCGTTATTTGAGACAAACTTTTCCCGATGCTCGAGTGCTCGTCTCGAATAACGAGCCCCATTGAAGTCAATGGGAGACTCGAGCATTTTTCAAGCAGACCAGGGATCTGCACAGGGAAGCTTGGCCAAACACCTGGGAACCTCAGAAAAGGATGGAAACACCACGGAAATGGACAGGAAACAGCAGGGGCAGCATGCATGGATGCCTCTGAGGCTGCTTAATCGCACCATTATGCCAAAATTATGGGCAACAGCATGGGCATGACAGAGTGACAGAATGAAGCTAGATAGCATCTAAAACATCCAATAATTGACCCTGACACTATAGGGGACGGCATGCAGAGGCAGCAGCAGCAGCGGCAGGCTAGAGAGTGTCTTGGCAACATACCCCAAATGGACTCAGGCTTAAAACCAATGGGTGGCAGAGAGGAACCAAAGGAGGTGAGCAAGAAGCGCTCAAATAATATCGGTAAATGATAAAAGTTTGCCAGTATATTTTGTGGATTACACAGCAGGGTGGCGACAAAGTTAACAAGTTTGATGTGGAAGCCATGAAAACAACCCAAAATTCTGCCTGACACAGCTCGTTTGATAAGGGGACCATGTATGGAGGCAGTGAACTAGTAGTAGATTAAAGGTGCTGCAGTTAAAACTATGTTAGTTGGGATGGAGCTGGCGCTCCGCTGCCAGGCGAGCTTTCGCCAATCCAAGCCCCTGTCTCTAGGCTACTCCCCAAACAGCACTTCCAAGAACCTTTTGTATAAGATCAAGGGTAGTAGCGTTCTTATAAGTTTGGGTTCTGGCGGGTGAGGGGAATGTAAACAGATGCGCAAGAAGCGCTGAAATAATATTGGTAAATGATAAAAGTTTGCCAGTATATTTTGTGGATTACACAGCAGGGTGGCAACAAAGTTAACATGGAAGCCATGAAAACAATCCAAAATTCTGCCTGACACAGCTCGTTTGATAAGGGGACCATGCATGGAGGCAGCTATATGGACGACTTTTGGAGGCAGCTATGGCGATGACGTGTGGAGGTAGCAATGGAGACAACATGTGAAGGCAGCTAAAAAGACGACGTGTGGAGGCTGCTATGGAGACAATTTAATTTGGATAGTGCCTGTATGTGGCAGTCCAAAAAATTTTTCAAACCAGAGGAGCAGGTAGCTGGTCCTCCAGAAAAATTACATAGATTGAGTGCCTGTATGTGGCAGTCCAAAAAAGTTTTCAAAGCAGAGGAGCAGGTAGCTGGTCCTCCAAAAAGATTAAATAAATTGAGTGCCTGTATGTGGCAGTCCAAAAAAGTTTTCAAACCAGAGGAGCAGGTATCTGGTCCTCCAGAAAAATTACATAGATTGAGTGCCTGTATGTGGCAGTCCAAAAAAGTTTTCAAACCAGAGGAGCAGGTAGCTGGTCCTCCAGAAAAATTACATAGATTGAGTACCTGTATGTGGCACTCCCAAAAATTGTTTAAAACAGAGGACAGGGTAGGTGGCCCTCCAGAAAAATTAAAAACATAGAGTACTATAGCCAGAGCCAGTTGGCCCTGGCAAAAAAATAGCCAGTTTCCTCTGCTTTAGTGTACAAAGAGGAGGAGAAGGAGGACAATGAGGAGGAGTGCATACATTATTCAGGTTCAGCTTCTTTCACCTGGTGGAGAATGGAAATACGGAGAAATCCAGGCTTTATTCATCTTGATAAGCGTCAGCCTGTCAGCGCTGTCAGTCGACAGGCGTGTACGCTTATCGGTGATGATGCCACCAGCTGCACTGAAAACCCGCTCGGACAACACGCTAGCGGCAGGGCAGGCAAGAACCTCCAAGGCGTACAGCGCCAGTTCGTGCCACATGTCCAGCTTTGAAACCCAGTAGTTGTAGGGAGCTGTGTGATCATTTAGGACGATGGTATGGTCAGCTACGTACTCCCTCACCATCTTTCTGTAAAGATCAGCCCTAGTCTGCCGAGACTGGGGACAGGTGACAGTGTCTTGCTGGGGTGACATAAAACTGGCAAAGGCCATGTAAAGCGTACCCCTGCCAGTGCTGGACAAGCTGCCTGCTCGACTACTCTCCCTCGCTACTTGTCCCGCAGAACTACGCACTCTGCCGCTAGCGCTGTCAGAAGGGAAATACTGTTTCAGCTTGTGCACCAGGGCCTGCTGGTATTCATGCATTCTCACACTCCTTTCCTCTCCAGGGATGAGAGTGGAAAGATTTTGCTTGTACCGTGGGTCCAGGAGCGTGAATACCCAGTAATCGGTGCTGGAATAAATTCTTTGAACGCGAGGGTCACGGGATAGGCAGCCTAGCATGAAATCTGCCATATGCGCCAGAGTACCAACGCATAACAATTCACTCCCCTCACTGGCCTGACTGTCCATTTCCTCCTCCTCCAACTCCTCCAACTCCTCTTCTTCTGCCCATACACGCTGAACAGTGAAGGACTCAACAATGGTCCCCTCTTGTGTCTCGCCAACATTCTCCTCCTCTTCCTCCTCATCCTCCTCCACCTCCACCTCCTCCGATATGCGCTGAGAAACAGACCTGAGGGTGCTTTGGCTATCAACAAGGGAATCTTCTTTCCCCGTCTCTTGTGACGAGCGCAAAGCTTCCGACTTCATGCTGACCAGAGAGTTTTTCAACAGGCCAAACAGCGGGATGGTGAGGCTGATGATGGCGGCATCGCCACTGACCATCTGTGTTGACTCCTCAAAGTTACTCAGCACCTGACAGATATCAGACATCCACTCCTCATTGTAGACTTGAGGAAGCTGACTGACCTGACTACCAGTTCTGGTGGAAGTTGACATCTGGCAGTCTACAATCGCTCTGCGCTGCTGGTAAACTCTGGATAACATGGTTAGTGTTGAATTCCACCTCGTGGGCACGTCGCACAACAGTCGGTGAGCAGGCAGTTGGAGGCGGCGCTGCGCTGCCCTGAGAGTGGCAGCATCTGTGCTGGACTTCCTGAAATGCGCACAGATGCGGCACACCTTCGTGAGCAAATCAGACAGCTTGGGGTATGTCTTGAGGAAACGCTGAACTATGAGATTTAACACATGGGCCAGGCATGGCACATGTGTCAGTCTGCCGAGTTGCAAAGCTGCCACCAGGTTACGGCCGTTGTCACACACAACCATGCCTGGCTTCAGGTTCAGCGGTGCCAGCCACAGATCACTCTGTGCCGTGATGCCCTGTAATAACTCTTGGGCGGTGTGCCTTTTATCGCCTAGGCTCAGCAGTTTGAGCACCGCCTGCTGTCGCCTAGCGATGGCACTGCTACTGTGCCTAGAGCTACCGACTGATGGCGCCATGCCCACGGATGGTAATTCAGAGGAGGAGGTGGAGGAGGGGTGGGAGGAGGAGGTGGCATAGTAGGCCTTTGAGACCTGGACCGAGGTAGGCCCCGCAATCCTCGGCGTCGGCAGTATATGAGCAGCCCCAGGGTCAGACTCGGTCCCAGCCTCCACCAAGTTAACCCAATGTGCCGTCAGCGATATATAGTGGCCCTGCCCGGCAGCACTCGTCCACGTGTCCGTGGTCAGGTGGACCTTGTCAGAAACGGCGTTGGTCAGGGCACGGAGGATGTTCTCTGACACGTGCTTGTGCAGGGCTGGGACGGCACATCGGGAAAAGTAATGGCGGCTGGTGACCGAATACCGAGGGGCGGCCACCGCCATGAGGTTTCGAAAGGCCTCGGTCTCTACCAGCCTATAGGGCAGCATCTCCAGGCTAAGCAACTTGGAGATGTGGACGTTGAGGGCTTGGGCGTGTGGGTGGGTTGCGCTATACCTCCTTTTGCGCTCCAGCGTCTGGGGTATGGAGAGCTGAACGCTGGTGGATGCTGTGGAGGATAGTGGAGGCGAAGATGGGGTTTTCGCACGGGAGGTGTTTGGGCCGGGGTCCTGGGCAGGGGGCTGACTAGCAGATGACACAGGGGAAGGAGCAGTGGTGTGCCCGGCCGGAGGTGAACGGGCTTGGTGCCATTGAGTGGGGTGTTTAGCATTCAGATGCCTGCGCATACTGGTGGTAGTTAAGCTAGTAGTGGTGGAACCCCTGCTGATCCAGGTTTGGCAAAGGTTGCACACCACAGTCCGTCGGTCATCCGGTGTTTCCTTAAAGAACCTCCAGACTTCTGAAAATCTAGCCCTCGCCACGGGAGCTTGACTACGGGCAACATTTGGCGCTGATGCACCAGCTCTGGCCCTGCCTCTCCGTCTGGCCCCACCACTGCCTCTTCCAATCTGTTCTGCTATAGGACTCGCCTCCGTCTCAGAAGCACTGTGTTCACCCAGCCTATCAACCCAGCTTGGGTCTGTCACCTCATCATCCTCCGATCCTTCAGTCTGCTCCCCCCTCGGACTTCCTGCCCTGACAACAACTTCACCACTGTCTGACAACCGTGTCTCCTCATCGTCCGACACCTCTTTACACACTTCTTCCACTACGTCAAGAAGGTCATCATCACCCACAGACTGCGACCGGTGGAAAACCTGGGCATCGGAAAATAGCTCCGCAGCAACCGAACAAGTGGTTTGTGACTGTGGGAAGGGTCCAGAAAACAGTTCCTCAGAGTATGCCGGTTCAAATGCCAAATTTTCCTGGGAGGGGGCAGACTGGGGGGAAGGAGGCTGAGGTGGAGGAGCTGGAGGAGTGCCGATTTCGGTGACATGGGTGGACTACGTGGAAGACTGACTGGTGGACAAATGGCTAGAAGCATTGTCCGCAATCCACGACATCACCTCTTCGCACTGTTCTGGCCTCAACAGTGCTCTACCACGAGTCCCAGTAACTTGAGACATGATGAACCTAGGGAGTGTACCTCTGCGGCGTTCCCCTGCTCCCCCATCAGCAGGTGGTGTCTCACCCCGCCCAGGACCACGGCCTCTGACCCCTGCAGTAGTTGGACGCCCACGTCCACCCCCTCGTCCTCTACCCCTAGCCCTCTGGTTAAACATTTTCCAAATTAAAGTGTAAACTTGAAAAAAGTTTTTTTTTAGTTGCTATCCTATTGCTATGGCTAGTTTCTAACCTACACTGACAGCACACCACTGGATTTTGTGCTTTGCAAGATGAGTTTGAGCTATAAAATGAAATAAAGGTAAAAAAAAAAAAAAATCAGCAGACTCTTCCTAATTCTACTCAAACCCCTAATAAATTGTCCCACTTCGGTGTTTGAGGTGGATATGTGTGTCACTAAGAGCTAAACACAACGGACGCAGGTCTCCCAGCAAATTCCTCACAGTATGGTACTAGCTGCACTACTAGTGCCAGCAAGCCAAGCCACAAGCAAACAAAAAAAAAGGAAAATATAACGCTATTGTAGGCCTAAGTAAGCCGTTGGGGTTCTCCTATGGCTATTTTGTAGCCTACAATGAGAGCACACTACTTTGCAAGATGAGTTTGAGCTATAAAATGAAATACAGCTAAAAAATAAATAAATCAGCAGACTCTGCCTAATTCTACTCAAACCCCTAATAAATTGTCCCACTTCGGTGTTTGAGGTGGATATGTGTGTCACTAAGAGCTAAACACAACGGTCGCAGGTCTCCCAGCAAATTCCTCACAATATGGTACTAGCTGCACTACTAGTGCCAGCAAGCCCAGCCACAAGCAAACAAAAAAAAAAAAAGTATAACGTTATTGTAGCCCTAAGAAGGGCTGTTGGGTTCTTGGAGAATCACTCCTGCCTAACAGTAAGCTAATAGAACAGCCTAACGCTTTCCCTGACCAGCAGCAGCTCTCTCCCTAGCGGCATCCAGACACAGAATGATCCGAGCAGCGCGGGCAGCGGCTAGTCTATCCCAGGGTCACCTGATCTGGCCAGCCAACCACTGCTATCGACGTGTAAGGGTACCACGTCATGCTGGGTGGAGTGCAGAGTCTCCTGGCTTGTGATTGGCTCTGTTTCTGGCCGCCAAAAAGCAAAACGGCGGGAGATGCCATTTTCTCGAGCGGGCGAAGTATTCGTCCGAGCAACGAGCAGTTTCGAGTACGCTAATGCTCCAACCAGCATCAAGCTCGGACGAGTATGTTCGCTCATCTGTAATCGCAGTCTCCACCATCGCAGCCTTCACCATCTCAGCCTCCACCATCGCACTCTCCACCATCGCAGTCTCCACCATCAGCAAAATAACACAGATATATGTTGATGGTGGGAGTGGAGCAGAAAGCATGTGCATTATGGGTTCAAAGACGTGAGAGCAATCTCCACCACTGCATTCTCCACCATTGCAGCCTTCACCATAGCAGGCTTCACCATCGCCGTCTCAACCATCGCAGTCTCCACCATCAGAGCCTTCACCATCGCAGTCTCCACCATCACAGCCTTCACCATCGCAGCCCCCACCATCACAGCAAAATAACACAGATATATGTTGATGGTGGGAGTGGAGCAGAAAGCATGTGCATTATGGGTTCAAAGACGTGAGAGCAATCTCCACCACTGCAGTCTCCACCATTGCAGTCTCCACCATCGCAGTCTCCACCATTGCAGCCTTCACCATAGCAGTCTCCACCATCGCAGCCTTCACCATCACAGCCTTCACCATCGCAGCCCCCACCATCACAGCCTTCACCATCACAGTCTCCACCATTGCAGCCTTCACCATAGCAGTCTCCACCATCGCAGCCTTCACCATCACAGTCTCCACCATTGCAGCCTTCACCATAGCAGTCTCCACCATTGCAGCCTTCACCATCGCAGTCTCCACCATCGCAGCCTCCACCATCGCAGCCTTCACCATCACAGTCTCCACCATCGCAGTCTCAACCATCGCAGCCTTTGAGGATTTGTAAACAGGGCTTGTCATGTTTGTATCCTTATAACAAAAACAATAAAAATGATTTAAACAAAAAAAAAAGCAAATTCACCCGTTCAGTCCATGGGGGTCATTTACTAAGGGCCCGATTCGCGTTTCCCGATGTGTTACCCGAATATTTTCGATTTGCGCCGATTTTTGCTGTATTGCCCCGGGTTTTTGGCGCACGCGATCAGATTGTGGCGCATCGGCGCTGGCATGCACGCAACGGAAATCGGGGGGCGTGGCCGAACGAAAACCCGACGGGTTCGGAAGAACCGCCGCATTTTTTTTAAAAAATTGTCGCTCGGCACGTGCTTACCTTCACTCAGCCCGGCTCGGTGTACTCCAGCGCGTTCAGATGATCTTCAGCGCAGCAGCGACATCTGGTGGACGGCGGAGGAATTACCTTAATGAATTTCAGCCGGAACCGAATCCACCGCAGAGAACGCGCCACAGGATCGTGAATGGACCGGGTAAGTAAATCTGCCCCCATGTCTTTCACCTGTGAAGTTAACAAAACTGCACCTAAAACCACCTCAAAACTAATTGCGATGCAGCTTTAACTGCAACGTGTGACCACACCCTGACTAACAGCCAGGAGAAGTCATCATGCAGTCCTGAAAGAAGACACCTGAGCCTGAGTCTAATCAGTTCACTGACTAATTATATAGATTGCGAGAGCTGACACTGAGAGAGACACTGAGCCAAGCCTGTCTTCTGTATGTGCTGCGCCAACCCACATTGTTAGCGTTTTCTAGGTAGGTTTACGCTGAGCGCTGATACTTACATCCCTAACCAAAGCCCAACCATCATCAGAAGGTCCAGGAAACCAGTGGTAATTCATCATCCACAACATTCCCTGATATCACTGCAGCCTCTGCTGCCTGAGCATGTGTTTGCTGACCATCAATTGGCTTTTGTAAGTCCTAGTCATTCTGTCATTGAACACATTTCCAATGACACCTCGGAGCTGAGCTGAGGAGCATTAGAGCTGGTGCACCGAGGAACAATAGACTTGTGGGATGCAAATGCTTAGGAGTGAAGGGACATGGGCAACAAATGCCATAAGAGAACTCATCACCATTAACTTCAGCACAAAATCTTCATGATCTGCGTATCAATCCCCAACATGATGCATCACCATGGATAGAGCGGGGACAAGCAGCTCCAGGTCCACTGGACAGAAGGGAAAAGCGGAGCCACATCTTATGTATCTACATGTAAACAACAGGACTGAATCTACAACCTCTCTGAAGACCAAGACCAAGGAAGCCATGGCAGTGCTGCTATAGGAGCCTCAGGAATCTACTGCTGTGACTTTATGGTGGATTATTCACCCCGATAACACAACCATCTTCATTCATGGTCAACTTTTTTACCTACTTTAATCTTTTTGGATAACCTTTAGCTGTAACATGTTTTAGCTCTCAGCCGACGTCTACATGAAGTCCACGTACAATGAGACACCATTCAAATGACCCACGAGACTCCATGACATGAATATGGATCACCGAGAACCAAATGAAGTAAATTTTCATAAACCATCATGTAAAGGAAAAGTATTTCATGTGGAAATCAGTAACTTCCAGAGTTTTCGTGTTGTTGATACGTTCTGCTGCAGAGATCATGGATATTGTTGAGATTTTAATTGAAATCTTTTTTATCCTAGCTCCATCTTTCGGGACTTACCTCTGTGTGTTCATCGCAGTTGTCAGCTACAGGACTTGGCTCAGTGATGGATCTAACCATCCTCAGGGTCTCCTGCTTTTTTCTATCGGATTGTCCAATGCAATATTTGAATGTTGTCAACTTATATTTAACTTATTATATGCTATCTGGCCAGAGAATCAGTCAGGAATCAACATCTGCACAATTATTATGCATTGTCTGTTGCCTTTCTGTATCTTTTTCAGTTTGTGTCAGATCTCGTTGCTCTGTAGCTTCTACTGTATCAAGCTCATCTCCTTCCAGCACTGGATCATCCAGGTCCTGAAGTCCAGGATCCCATCTACTCTCCCTTGGATAATATCTGGCTCTGTAGTGATGTCCATCTTGGCACTGGTTTTCGTGTTTAGTATAATCTTCATCTTGGTCCTTTAGACAATGATAACAGCACCTTCTGCAGGAGATTTGATGACACCTACACATTTCCAATCGTGTACATAGTAGAAGGATTCAAATACCTTGTGGCTCTACCGTTCTGCCTCATCCTGGTGTCTCTGAGTTGTACGACCTTCTCTCTGATCCAACATGTGAGGAGAACAATAAGTCTGGACAGGTCCCACCTGGAGGCTCATATCGATGCAACTAAGACGATGATCCTGCTCCTGACCCTCAACGCCTCCTTCTATGTCTCCGGCTTGGCAATGCAAATGGGAGTTGTGTCCGACTATCTCTATCTTATTTGTGATATGATAAATCATTTGTTTTGGCCTCTCCAGGCTCTAACTTTAGTCTTCAGAACCAAAAAACTACATAGAAGCTTCATCTGGTGTCTCCATAGAAGAAGCTTGGAGCAGATGTGACTGGAATAGTCCGGAACCATAAACGGGCAGCACCATTGGCCCCTGCGGGGATTGTGAGGCGATGATGGGGGGATATAGAGGGCAGAGCTTCATAATGGCCTCGAGGACTGATAACATTTCCATCAGGTCCTATAGGAATGACTGATGTTATGAGCTGTTAGTCACTAGAAGGACTTACACAGGTCCCATCGATCATAGACACAAGCCCAGAATATCATCAGAACCATCACCATCACTGAGTCCAAAGAGATCAGGAAAAGTCTCTAACAAACCACAATCCATCACTGATGATCTCAGCAGCCGAGGACAATCTAGAACAATGACAACGTGATACAAGAAGCTGGAGGAGATCCCAGACTCTACAGTCTGATGACATGTAATAGTCGTGTTACCTACAATGTAGGACGTCTGGGCCTATGGACTGTATGTAATGTAAGGGGCGTCCCCTATAAGACGCAGAACTATATGGAGACTTCCTAATCATCTACACAGTTATTGTGGTGGAAAACAGAAGATAGACCAAGGAAGGGAAGGGATGAGGAAGGGAACATATTTCTATATTATGAAGCTCTCTGCTCTCCCTGCTGTGCTCTGCTCTCCCTGATGTGCTCTGCTCTCCCTGCTGTGCCCTGCTGTCCCTGCTCTGCTCTCCCTGCTGTGTTCTCTGCTCTGCTTTTCCTGCTGTGCTCTGCTCTCCCTGATGTGCTCTGCTCTCCCTGCTGTGTTCTGTGTTCCACTTTTTCTGCTGTGCTCTGCTGTCCCTGCTGTGCTCTGCTCTCACGACTGTGCTCTGCTCTCCATGCTGTGTTTTTCATTCCCTGCTCTGCTCTGCTGACCCTGCCGTGTTGTAAGCAGAGCAGGTCCAATTCCTGTCAGAAACACAAGGGATACAGCAGGTTCTATTCCTTCCCGAACCACAAGTACCAGAGCAGGTCCTATTCCTGCCCGGACCATGAGGGACAGATCAGGTCCTATTCCTGCTGGACCACAAGGGACAGAGCAGTTCCTATTCCTGCCCGGATCACAAGGGCAGAGCAGGTCCTATTCCTGCCCGGATCACAAGGGACAGAGCAGGTCCTATTCCTGCCCGGACCACAAGTGACAGAGCAGGTCCTATTCCTGCCCAGACCACAAGGGACAGAGCAGGTCCTATTCCTGCCTGAATCACAAGGGATAGAGCAGGTCCTATTCCTGCCCGGACCACAAGTGACAGAGCAGGTCCTATTCCTGCCGAGACCATGAGGGACAAAGCAGGTCCTATTCCTGCCCAGATCACGAGGGACAGGGCAGGTCCTATTCCTGCCTGGATCACAAGGGACAGAGCAGGTCCTATTCCTGCCCGGACCACAAGGGACAGAGCAGGTCCTATTCCTGCCCGGATAATAAGGGACAGAACAGATCCTATTCCTGCCCGGATAATAAGGGACAGAGCAGGTCCTATTCCTGCCCGGATAATAAGGGACAGAGCAGGTCCTATTCATGCCCATATAACAAGGGATGGAGCAGGTACTATTCCTGGTTTGTGGCTCGGGAAGTTGATTATTATCGTCATCGGTTCATGTGGACGGAGAATTGTAAATGTTCGTGTATAGAAAATCTTAACTTCAAAGGATAATCCTGATGTCCTCCTCACATGTCGGTCCTGATGAATGGGTTGTACTTGTGATGGTCCATATTACATAGGTCCTAGAAATACCCCTATATATGACTATAGCGATCCCTCACTCATATATCATGTGTCTGTATCTTATTATTTAGGCTGCGTATAGGATGAGTATTGGGGCCCCCGTCCTCTGTGGGGAATCACATCCACCCCATCAACATTTGTAGCTTTACTTATTAGGCATCGGGGAAAGATCATAAAACCAAAAACTTGCATTTAGGATCCTGCCTTTAGGCCCAAGATACCTGCAGCCATGGACTGTCCTCTATGAGTGATGTGTAGTGATGGGTCCGTCTGGTGCAGGAGTTACACACGTCCCAATATCCAGGGATCACGGCATCTCATTTTATGATGGGATAAATCTGTGTGATGTTTTTTCTGTTCTTTATGTTATTGTATGCTATAATAAAACCTTGTGTATTCATAACGTGTCTGAGATGATCCCGAGGTCTGTGGTTTATCAAGTATCAGCTCCAATGGATTATAAGGAAGGACACAAGCGTGTTACATCCGACTTCAGATTCTCCATCGCGACCTCGGGACACACACAACTCGTGGCCCCTGACCTCCTGACCATGACTTTTCCCTGTAGGTCCGGTGGCATCGGGCCCGTGCGGTGACACTAAACTTCTCTTTAGTAACGAGTGTTAATGATATTGAAGCTCTATACATGAGGAGACAAAAAACCATAGAAACCATTGAATTAACCCCACGCACAACAGATCTGACACGATCCTCAGGATACTGGAAATTATAGCAACATCAGCTTCTGACTGCTATTGGCTGCTTTTATCACATGCTTCCAGGTCCATGAGCATCCAGGACTTTTACCTACTTTTCTGGAAGTCCACCCCCCCCCCCTGGCGCTCCGCAGTTATTAGAATGTAAAGTATAGAGTGGTCGCCCAGACGCTTCTATCACTCACCTGAAGTGAACAGGGGAAAATGGGTGTCCGCTGCGTCTTCTGATCCCCATTATAGAGAGGGTTAGTAATGAACATACAAAATCTAAATAAAACTGAATGAACTACTCGTTTCGGGAGCGGCCACGCCCTTCTTTCTATTTCTGTTTCCATTCTGTAACTTCTTCAATATGTGTCAGATCTCGTTGCTCTGTAGCTTTTACTGTATCAAGCTCTTCTCCTTCCAGCACAGGATCATCCAGGTCCTGAAGTCCAGGCTCCAATCTACTCTGCCATGGATAATATCCGGCTCTGTAGTGATATCCAGTATAGTACTGGTCTTATTGTGTAGGGGACAGTGATAATAGCTGCTGCTTCTTCTGGAAAGATGATGAAAACTATATTATCCATCTGCAGGTCACATCATATGGATTGAGCGTTGTAAATGTTCTGCCTCATCCTGGTGTCTCTGAGTTGTACGATCTTCTCTCTGATCCAACATGTGAGGAGAACAATAATTCTGGAACAATCCCACCTGGAGGCTCATATCAACCCGGCCAAGACCATGATCCCTGACCCTGAACTATGTCTTCTATGTCTCTAAATTAATGTTGGTCTGGAATTTTCTGTCCTTCCCTTGGGTCCGTGTTGTCATCTGCTTCTTATTTTGGCCTCTCCAGGTTCTTACTTTAAGCTTCAGAACCAAGAGATTACACAGAAGCTTCATGTGGTGTCTCCATAGAAGAAGCTCGGAGAAGATGCGAACAAAGTTGTAATGTCTCCATGTGACAGCAGCAGGACACCCATCCCATCCTCGTGGCCAGTTGTAATGTCTCCGTGTGATAGCAGCAGGACACCCATCCCATCCTCGTCACCAGTTGTAATGTCTCCATGTGACAGCAGCAGGACACCCATCCCATCCTCGTGGCCAGTTGTAATGTCTCCGTGTGATAGCAGCAGGACACCCATCCCATCCTCGTGGCCAGTTGTAATGTCTCCGTGTGACAGCAGCAGGACACCCATCCCATCCTCGTGGTCAGTTGTAATGTCTCCATGTGACAGCAGCAGGACACCCATCCCATCCTCGTGGCCAGTTGTAATGTCTCCGTGTGATAGCAGCAGGACACCCATCCCATCCTCGTGGCCAGTTGTAATGTCTCCGTGTGACAGCAGCAGGACACCCATCCCATCCTCGTGGTCAGTTGTAATGTCTCCATGTGACAGCAGCAGGACACCCATCCCATCCTCGTAGCCAGTTGTAATGTCTCCATGTGACAGCAGCAGGCAGAGATGAATTCCATCAGAAACTTCCTTTATTATAACATGTGCAGTCAGACATCCATCATTTCTTCTCCTAGCTCCCAGCAAACCATACCCCCTAACTTCCTGTCACATGGTCTCATTTCTAAAAGAGACATGTATGCTTGCTGGATGTTACAAAAGTGTAAGACAATAAATTGTAAAATAAATCTCCAAAATCATCACTGAAGCTAAAAAACTGTTAAAATAAAACTTGAAATTCAGGATTTCTAATGACGATATCTACAGCTACATGTGTCTTCCTCCTCCTGTGCCAGTGGTTGGGGGGGTGGTCAGGAGGATTGGGTAGAGCAAGGCTGATTATGGTGTATGATCGGGGTAGTGGTAAATATAAAAGAAATATTCATACACATCTCTCACATATATCTTCAAGTGAAAAGTTAAATATAATATGAGGGCCCGGTTATTTTCCCTTTCACCCTCCTGTGTATATTCTTGTATGTTCTGGGATATAATTATTCGTATATATTATATAATTATATCACCTACAGGGAGCCTGCTAAAAACCCAAAGTTAGTGGCACGACCCTTAGTAAATGATCACCATTGTCTTGTTTGAGGCTTTGAGCTCTCTGCTTGTTTTTGGTACTTGGTCTCCTCTGTCCTGTGCACCGTTCACACCTGGAGGGGTCGCTGTCCTGCATGCCACATACGATGAGCTGCCATAACCTATCATCACATATTCTGTGTCATGTAGGCAGAATACCCTCAATAACATGGACTATACGAAGAAGACATCAGAAGACCTACGATGGGGACACAAGGAAGCTCCATGGAGGACACATTGTAGGGAGCGGTGGGGGCACAGCTGATACTGAGGGCTGGGGATTCCTGATGACTCTGTGAGGCTCCTTACAATGTTTTACCTGTAAGTAGGAAATATGATTCTCAAGATGGAAGACTCCATAACTTGTGCTGCACATTGTAAGCCGACAGAGATCCTACCGCATATAAAGACTAAGGATCGAGAAGGTCTCGTTATATACATCATCCGTAAGAGGAATACGTAGCTAGAAAACACCAAAGCTACAAAGCTACGATACATCATATAATGTAATATAATTAGAGATGAGCGAACATACTGGTCCGAGCTTGATGCTCGTTCGAGCATTAGCGTACTCGAAACTGCTCGTTGCTCGGACGAATACTTCGCCCGCTCGAGAAAATGGCATCTCCCGCCGTTTTGCTTTTTGGCGGCCAGAAACAGAGCCAATCACAAGCCAAGAGACTCTGCACTCCACCCAGCATGACGTGGTACCCTTACACGTCGATAGCAGTGGTTGGCTGGCCAGATCAGGTGACCCTGGGATAGACTAGCCGCTGCCCGCGCTGCTCGGATCATTCTGTGTCTGGATGCCGCTAGGGAGAGAGCTGCTGCTGGTCAGGGAAAGCGTTAGGGTGTTCTATTAGAATAGTGTTAGGCAGGAGTGATTAAACAAGAACCCAACAGCCCTTCTTAGGGCTACAATAACGTTATACATTTTTTTTTTTTTTTGCAGCTAGTACCATACTGTGAGGAATTTGCAGTGAGACTTGGGACCGTTGTGTTTAGCTCTTAGTGACACACATATCCACCTCAAACACCAAAGTGGGACAATTTATTAGGGGTTTGATTTCAATTAGGCACAGTCTGCCATTTACTTTTTATTTTACGTTTATTTTGTTTAATAACTCAGCGTCATCTCATCTGGCATAGTAGTGTGCTTTCATACTTGGCTAGAAAATAGCCATAGCAATAGGATAGCATCGTTTGGTTTTAAAAACTAAAAAACACAAAAAAAAAACACAAAAAAAACACAAAAAAAAGTTAAAAAAAAATTAAAGTTATAACTTTCATTTTCAAAATGTTTAACCCGAGGGCTAGGGGTAGAGGACGAGGGCGGGGACGTGGGCGTCCAACTACTGCAGGGGTCAGAGGCCGTGGTCCTGGGCGGGGTGAGACACCACCTGCTGATGAGGGAGCAGGGGAACGCCGCAGAGCTACACTCCCTAGGTTCATGTCTGAAGTTACTGGGACTTGTGGTAGAGCACTGTTGAGGCCAGAACAGTGTGAACAGGTGATGTCGTGGATTGCCGACAATGCTTCGAGCAATTTGTCCACCAGTCAGTCTTCCACGCAGTCCGCACATGTCACCGAAATCGGCACTCCTCCAGCTCCTGCACCTCAGCCTCCTCCCCCCCAGTCTGCCCCCTCCCAGGAAAATTTGGCATTTGAACCGGCATACTCTGAGGAACTGTTTTCTGGACCCTTCCCACAGTCACAAACCACTTGTCCGGTTGCTGCTGAGCAATTTTCCGATGCCCAGGTTTTCCACCGGTCGCAGTCTGTGGGTGATGATGACCTTCTTGACGTAGTGGAAGAAGTGTGTAAAGAGGTGTCCGACGATGAGGAGACACGGTTGTCAGACAGTGGTGAAGTTGTTGTCAGGGCAGGAAGTCCGAGGGGGGAGCAGACTGAGGGATCGGAGGATGATGAGGTGGCAGACTCAAGCTGGGTTGAGAGGCCGGGTGAACACAGTGCTTCTGAGACGGAGGAGAGTCCTCGACCAGAACAGGTTGGAAGAGGCAGTGGTGGGACCAGACGGAGAGGCAGGGCCAGAGCTGGTGCATCAGCGCCAAATGTGTCACGTAGTGAAGCTCCCGTGGCGAGGGCTCCAGCGGCGAGGGCTAGATTTTCAGAAGTCTGGAGGTTCTTTAAGGAAACACTGGATGACCGACGGACTGTGGTGTGCAACCTTTGCCAAACCAGGATCAGCAGGGGTTCCACCACTACTAGCTTAACTACCACCAGTATGCGCAGGCATATGAATGCTAAACACCCCACTCAGTGGCACCAAGCCCGTTCACCTCCGGCCGTGCACACCACTGCTCCTTCCCCTGTGTCAGCTGATAGTCAGCCCCCTGCCCAGGACCCTGGCCCAAAAACCCCATCGTCGCCTCCACGATCCTCCACAGCATCCACCAGCGTTCAGCTCTCCATACCCCAAACGCTGGAGCGGAAAAGGAAATATAGTGCAACCTACCCGCACGCCCAAGCCCTTAATGTCCACATCTCCAGATTGCTTAGCCTGGAGATGCTGCCCTATAGGCTGGTAGAGACCGAGGCCTTTTTCAACCTCATGGCGGCGGCCGCCCCTCGATATTTGGTCCCCAGCCGTCACTACTTTTCCCGATGTGCCGTCCCAGCCCTGCACCAGCACGTGTCAGACAACATCATCCGTGCCCTGACCAACGCCGTTTCTGACAAGGTCCCCCTGACCACGGACACGTGGACGAGTGCTGCCGGGCAGGGCCACTATATATCGCTGACGGCACATTGGGTTAACTTGGTGGAGGCTGGGACCGAGTCTGACCCTGGGGCTGGTCATATACTGCCGACGCCGAGGATTGCGGGGCCTACCTCGGTCCAGGTCTTTCAGGCCTACTATGCCTCCTCCTCCTCCCACCCCTCCTCCACCTCCTCCTCCGAACTACCATCCGTGGGCATGGCGCCATCAGTCGGTAGCTCTAGGCACAGCAGCAGTGCCGTCGCTAAGCGACAGCAGGCGGTGCTCACACTGCTGAGCCTAGGCGATAAAAGGCACACCGCCCAAGAACTATTACAGGGCATCACGGCTGATCTGTGGCTGGCACCGCTGAACCTGAAGCCAGGCATGGTTGTGTGTGACAACGGCCGTAACCTGGTGGCGGCTCTGCAACTCGGCAGACTGACACATGTGCCATGCCTGGCCCATGTGTTAAATCTGATAGTTCAGCGTTTCCTCAAGACATACCCCAATCTGTCTGATTTGCTCACGAAGGTGCACCGCATCTGTGCGCATTTCAGGAAGTCCAGCACAGATGCTGCCACTCTCAGGGCAGCGCACCGCCGCCTCCAACTGCCCGGTCACCGACTGTTGTGCGACGTGCCCACGAGGTGGAATTCAACATTAACCATGTTATCCAGAGTTTACCAGCAGCGCAGAGCGATTGTAGACTGCCAGATGTCAACTTCCACCAGAACTGGTAGTCAGGTCAGTCAGCTTCCTCAAGTCTACAATGAGGAGTGGACGTGGATGTCTGATATCTGTCAGGTGCTGAGTAACTTCGAGGAGTCAACACAGATGGTCAGTGGCGATGCCGCCATCATCAGCCTCACCATCCCGCTGCTTGGCCTGTTGAAAAACTCTCTGATCAGCATGAAGTCGGAAGCTTTGCACTCGTCACAAGAGACGGGGGAAGAAGATTCCCTTGTTGATAGCCAAAGCACCCTCAGGTCTGTTTCTCAGCGCATATCGGAGCAGGTGGAGGAGGAAGAGGAGGAGAATGTTGGCGAGACATAAGAGGGGACCATTGTTCAGTCCTTCACTGTTCAGCGTGTATGAGCAGAAGAAGAGGAGTTGGAGGAGTTGGAGGAGGAGGAAATGGACAGTCAGGCCAGTGAGGGGAGTGAATTCTTGCGCGTTGGGACTCTGGCGCATATGGCAGATTTCATGCTAGGCTGCCTATCCCGTGACCCTCGCGTTCAAAGAATTTATTCCAGCACCGATTACTGGGTATTCACTCTCCTGGACCCACGGTACAAGCAAAATCTTTCCACTCTCATCCCTGGAGAGGAAAGGAGTGTGAGAATGCATGAATACCAGCAGGCCCTGGTGCACAAGCTGAAACAGTATTTCCCTTCTGACAGCGCTAGCGGCAGAGTGCGTAGTTCTGCGGGACAAGTAGCGAGGGAGAGTAGTCGAGCAGGCAGCTTGTTCAGCACTGGCAAGGGTACGCTTTACAAGGCTTTTGCCAGCTTTATGTCACCCCAGCAAGACACTGTCACCTGTCCCCAGTCTCGGCAGAGTAGGGCTGATCTTTACAGAAAGATGGTGAGGGAGTACGTAGCTGACCATACCATCGTCCTAAATGATCACACAGCTCCCTACAACTACTGGGTTTCAAAGCTGGACATGTGGCACGAACTGGCGCTGTACGCCTTGGAGGTTCTTGCCTGCCCTGCCGCTAGCGTGTTGTCCGAGCGGGTTTTCAGTGCAGCTGGTGGCATCATCACCGATAAGCGTACACGCCTGTCGACTGACAGCGCTGACAGGCTGACGCTTATTAAGATGAATAAAGCCTGGATTTCTCATAATTTCCAATCTCCACCAGGTGAAGGAAGCTCAACCTGAATAATTTATGCACTCCTCCTCCTCATTTTCCTCCTTCTCCTCCTCTTTGTACACTAAAGCAGAGGAAACTGGCTATTTTTTGACAGGGCCCACTGGCTCTAGCTATAGTACTCTATGCATTTAATTTTTCTGGAGGGCCACCTACCCGGTCCTCTGTTTTAAACAATTTTTGGGACTGCCACATACAGGCACTCAATCTATTAAATTTTTCTGGAGGGCCACCTACCTGCTCCTCTGGTTTGAAAACTTTTTTGGACTGCCACATACAGGCACTCAATCTATTCAATTTTTCTGGAGGGCCACCTACCTTCTCCTCTGGTTTGAAAACTTTTTTGGACTGCCACATACAGGCACTCAATCTATTTCATTTTTCTGGAGGGCCACCTACCTGCTCCTCTGGTTTGAAAACTTTTTTGGACTGCAACATACAGGCACTCAATCTATTCAATTTTTCTGGAGGGCCACCTACCTGCTCCTCTGGTTTGAAAACTTTTTTGGACTGCCACATACAGGCACTCAATCTATTTCATTTTTCTGGAGGGCCACCTACCTGCTCCTCTGGTTTGAAAACTTTTTTGGACTGCCACATACAGGCACTATCCAAATTAAATTGTCTCCATAGCAGCCTCCACACGTTGTCTCCATTGCTACCTCCAAAAGTCGTCCATATAGCTGCCTCCATACATCGTCCCCTTATCAAACGAGGTGTGTCAGGCAGAAATTTGGGTTGTTTTCATGGATTCCACATCAAAGTTGTTAACTTTGTCGCCACCCTGCTGTGTTATCCACAAAATATACTGGCAAACTTTTATGATTAACCGATATTATTTCAGCGCTTCTTGCGCATCTGTTGATTACACTGCTTTGTAATCCACAAAATATACTGCCAAACTTTTACCATTTACGGATATTATTTCAGCGCTTCTTGCTCATCTGTTTACATTCCCCTCACCCGCCATATCCCAAACTTATAAGAACGCTACTACACTTAAGTTGGTTGAGGCTGGGACCGAGTCTGACCCTGGGGCTGGTCATATACTGCCGACGCCGAGGAATGCGGGGCCTACCTCGGTCCAGGTCTCAAAGGCCTACTATACCTCCTCCTCCTCCCACCCCTCCTCCACCTCCTCCTCCTCCGAATTACCATCAGTGGGCATGGCGCCATCAGTCGGTAGCTCTAGGCACAGCAGCAGTGCCGTCGCTAAGCGACAGCAGGCGGTGCTCAAACTGCTGAGCCTAGGCGATAAAAGGCACACCGCCCAAGAGCTATTACAGGGCATTCCACATCAAACTTGTTAACTTTGTCGCCACCCTGCTGTGTAATCCACAAAATATACTGGCAAACTTTTATCATTTACCGATATTATTTCAGCGCTTCTTGCGCATCTGTTTACATTCCCCTCACCCGCCATATCCCAAACTTATAAGAACGCTACTACACTTGATCTTATACAAAAGGTTCTTAGAAGTGCTGTTTGGGGAGTAGCCTAGAGACAGGGGCTTGGATTGGCGAAAGCTTGCCTGGCAGCGGAGCGCCAGCTCCATCCCAAGATCCAACTAACATAGTTTTAACTGCAGCACCTTTAATCTACTACTAGTTCACTGCCTCCATACATGTTCCCCTTATCAAACGAGCTGTGTCAGGCAGAATTTTCAGGTGTTTCACCACATACATAGTGGAACTCGGCGCGTCTGTCGCCGCCATGCTGGAGACCTGCAGTTGCAATCATAGAAGCGCAATATGGATGCCCCATACTGTCATTCTTAATCATGGAAGTCCTCTCCATGGCTGCCTCCAAATGTCGTCCCCTTATCAAACGAGCTGTGTCAGGCTCATTTTTCGGGTGTTTCACCAGATACGTTATGGAACTTGGTCACTATGTCGCCACCATGCTGTGTTATCGACTAAATATACCGTCAACCTTTTGTTCACAGAGGAAATAATTTCAGCGCTTCTTGCTCACCTCCTTTGGTTCCTCTCTGCCACCCATTGGTTTGAAGCCTGAGTCCATTTAGGGTATGTCGCCATGCCACTCTCTAGCCTGCCGCTGCCTCTGCATGCCTTCCCCTATAGTGTCAGGGTCAATTATTGGATGTTTTAGATGCTATCTAGCCTCATTCGGTCACTCTGTCATTGCCATGCTGTTGCCCATAATTTTGGCATAATGGTGCGATTAAGCAGCCTCAGAGGCATCCATGCATGCTGCCCCTGCTGTTTCCTGTCCATTTCCGTGGTGTTTCCATCCTTTTCTGAGGTTTCCAGGTGTTTGGCCAAGCTTCCCTGTGCAGAGCCTTGGTCCCCTTGAAAAATGCTCGAGTCTCCCATTGACTTCAATGGGGCTCGTTATTCGAGACGAGCACTCGAGCATCGGGAAAAGTTTGTCTCGAATAACGAGTACCCGAGCATTTTAGTGCTCGCTCATCTCTAAATATAATGTTACACACCATTCGGCTGCAGCAGAATAACACAGATATATGTTGATGGTGGGAGTGGAGGAGAAAGCATGTGCATTATGGATTCAAAGACATGAGAGCAGGGGGGCGTGGTTTGGCCGCTGTGGTGAATGGCCGCGTGAGGAGAGAGCTCCGACCTAACCACCAGCTTTAAAGCGGCAAAACGAGCAAAATTGCCTTCAAAATGCCGAGCAAACCTCAGGCTACAGCTCCGATAGCCTCCGGGAGGAAGCGGGGAGCAAAAGAAGCAGCGGGGAAGCTGATCGGACATTATTTTCCGTCAGACGGTACACGCGGCAAAGATGGCGCCCAGGGGAATAGAAGTACGGCGCGGAAAAGCCTTCCCCAGAGAGAGGTTAACTTCCACAAACCTTCTCCCAGTCAAGGCAGAGGACGCTCCCCAGCTAAGTCACCAGCTGTAAGCAGATGGAGCACGAGCTCGCTAGGCAGCGGGAACTTAAGAGCAGCATCGCCCGCCATTACGGAGGAAGAAGAATGCATGCCACCATTGAGGCTGCAGCTGAACGAGGGGTCTGAATCGTCATCCTCACCCAGACAAGATTTATCAGAGGAGTCGCATTCCCCCACAAGCAGTCCGGCGAAACAGAAGACAAAACGCCAGGATAAAGAGGGGACAAGGGAGACCCTGCAGCAGGAAAATGGAGGTAACACTTATGATTCCTATGACAGCTTTGCAGCATTTCAAGCCTCTGAAAAAACTGTATCAGAGCACACACTAAAAGCCATGTTAGAGGCCCTCCGTTCATCACTGCACGATGATATAATAGTGTTGGTGAAATCGCTGCAACAATCCTTAAATGAGATAGGAGACAGGGTCTCGCATAATGAAGAGAAACTAGCTTCTTTTGCAAATTGGTAGATGCACATAACGCCATGGGAGATACAGTATCAGCCATCCAAGCGAAATTAACGGACTCTGAGGACAGAGATAGACGTAACAACGTCAAATTTCGAGGTATTTTAGAGTGTGTTCCAAACTCCCAGCTCAAATCCTATGTGCAACAGCTAACAAAGATATTGCTTCCTGATCTGGCGGACTATGAGCTTTGTATAGATAGGGCCCATAGGGTCCCCAAGCCAAGTAACCTTCCAGAAAACGTCCCACGCGACGTACTTGCAAGGTTTTCCTTCTACCATGTAAAAGAGCAGTTACTAACACAGTCCAGGAAACTACAAACCCTACCTGCCCCATATGAGATGGTGAAATTGTTTGTAGATCTCTCTGCAGCAACACTCCAAGCGAGACGTCAAATGCATCCGATAACCTCTATTTTAAGAGAAAATGAGATCCTCTACAGGTGCGGATTCACCACAAAGATTTTAGTCAAGAGACAGAACAATATCGTACCGAGTCGGTGGAAGAAGGATATGAAATCTTAGAATCCTGGGGAGTTACGGTCAATAAAGAACGGCAAGACTACAGGTCAAATCGCAAGAAGAAAGTAGATCCAGAGTGGCACTCAACCTAAGAAGCTCCTGCATATACGCACATTGTGTAACAGAAGCTGGTGGAGGGTAAGGTCGTCTCGTCCCTCATGTTTCCACTGGAACAGTTCTCACCTGATGTTGTACTACGAATTATCGTGGGTACCTTACACCATGTTGTTGAAACGTTATTTGTATTGTTTTACAAAGAAACTGTTAATTTGTGAATTGTCTAATGTACCCGAATGTGTAGATCTAAGACTAAGCCACTTAATACCACACCTGACTATCCTCCAAAGCAATTACAGCAATGGTCCTTAGTCCTCTATGGCAATTTCACTATTGTCTATTAATGTGAAAGGGCTAAATAGCCCTATGAAGCGCTCCATGATGTGGAGAGAAGCGCTAACACAGAAATGCGACATACTCTGTGTTCAAGAATCGCACATAGGAAGCTCAAACCCACCAAAAATAGCTCATAATATGTTCCCTCATATTCTACTATCCTCCTTCCCCAAGAAAAAGAGAGGGGTGCTGATTGCACTAAAGTCCACCTTGGCAGTCTCCATTACCAAAACAATTATAGACCCCCAGAGTGGATTCGCCATCTTAGTTTGCACTATCAATAATACTCCTTACACAATAGTAAATCTTTATGTGCCAAACAAAGGACAGAAATCATTTTTGCGTAAACTATTGAAATAAGTTAAAACAGTACAAAATGGCTATTTGCTAATGTGTGGAGATTTCAATGCAGTCAACCACCAAACCTTAGACACCACATCTAGCTCAATACATAGAGAAAATACTCTGGGAAACTTTTTCTGGGAAAATAACCTCTACGATATCTGGCGTATTCACCATGTATCAGAAAAAGACTTTACGTATTTTTCCCCAAGACACAAAATCTATACCCGTATAGATATGTTTATTATGGAAAAACCCCTAATAGATTTAATCTCATCATCTGCTATTGGACAAATACAATGGTCGGACCATGCACCCAATTCATTTTCCATTTCAGATCAACACCTGGGTCAAAATGACTTTGTATGGAGGGCTGATATGGCAGTTTTGTCAAATAAGATAAATGAAGCAAAAATAGAACTAGCTATAAGGGAATTTTTATAATTTAATGAGAATGGGGAGGTTAATATATCCTCAGTATGGATAACCCACAAAGGTTATATAAAAGATGATATCTCAAAATTAAGCAGTCGGTTAAGGAAACTGAGGGAAATAGAAATTAATACATCCATGCAGAAAATTGCTAAATTGGAAGTAATAAATAAAAAAGCAGTTTCACAAGCTGTACTGGACTCTTTAAGAGAAGAAAGGGATCACCTACGCAATCTTTTTCTAAATAAATACGCTAAATCACTTCAGAGGCTTAAAGTCAAATATTATTCACAAGACCAAAAGGCAGGTTCTCTTTTAGCAAAGAAAATTAAACAAAAAGCCCAAAAATCTAAAATCCCCTATATCCAACACCACAAATCGGGAAATAAGCTACTAGCCCCGAGGGACATAGCCAACACCTTTATGAGTTATTATGCGGACCTTTACAACATAGGGGAAAGCGAAGGAATCATAACCCCCTCTAGTAGCCAAATCCGAGAATTTTTGGATAAAATGTCACTTCCCAGAGTTTCGGAAGAGCAACTTCACAAACTAAATACCAAAATTACAGAGAAAGAAATAGCATTAACCTTAAAAAAAAAACTCCCATCACACAAAACCCCTGGGCCGGATGGACTACCGGGTGCCTACTATAAGAAATTCAAAGCAATACCATCCCCCATTTTAAGCAGAGTATATGAGGAGGCAGCAACTACAGGAAATTTTCCTAGAGATATGCTCTCAGCCTTAATTATCACTTTACCCAAACCTGGGAAAACCCCTAACCGTCCAGAAAATTTTAGACCCATCTCGTTACTAAACGAGGATATCAAAATTTATGCAAGAATTCTAGCCAACAGGCTTAAGGAAGTCCTCCCTAACTTAATAGCCATAGACCAAGCAGGATTTACGCCGGGAAGGCAAGCTTCCGATAATACAAGTAATACAATAAACCTAATTCAAACCTGCGAACTAGACAATATTCCAGCAATATTTCTTACCATAGACGCTGAAAAAGCGTTCGACAGGGTGAACTGGGATTATATTTTTGAAGTATTACACAAATTTGGCATAGAAGGCCATATGTTTATGGCCATCAAGGCATTATACTCTAATCCATCAGCTACAGTATTTGTAAATAACACCCTATCCCAGAGGTTCACCCTGTCGAACGGAACACGTCAAGGTTGCCCCTTGTCCCCTATAATTTTTGTACTTTCTATTGAGCCATTAGCTGAATTAATAAGAAACCACCAAAAGATTTCGGGAATTAAAATCGGCACACAAAACCACAAAATGTCATTATTCGCAGATGACATAATCCTAACAGTAATAGACCCTGTAAATTCTATAAAATGCATCTTTGACACCCTTAATGAATTTGGTAAAGTCTCATTTTACAAAGTAAACCAAACTAAATCGCAAGCCTTGCCCATTAATATAAATCCTTCTACTTTACAAAATTTAAAAGAACAATTCCATCTAGATTGGCAACAAAACCATATCACCTATCTGGGGATCGAGTTATCCTACCCATCTTCGGACCTATATAAAAATAACTTTCTGCCCCTCTTGACTAAAATTGGGAATGAGCTAGCTGAGTTTTCTAAATTCTTACTATCATGTGGAAGAGTGGCGGCATATAAAATGATGGCCCTTCCAAAAATACTATGTCTTTTTAGAACCATTCCCATCCCACTACCCAAAAGTTTTTTCACGAAAGCCAGATCACAAATTAGAATGTTTATATGGCAAAACAAAAAACCCAGGGTTGCCTTTCAGACCCTAATTAAGCCCAAAAAGCTAGGTGGGCTGGGTGTTCCAGAACTAGCGGATTATCATAGAGCAGTATTACTGGACCAAGCCAACTACTGGTGGAATGGAGATACAGATAAAAAATGGTGCAAACTAGAGGGAGAATATGCACAAACATACCCAATCCAGCTAAGGATTTTAAATAGCAGAACTAAAAATAGCTCAAAACCCTCAAAGCTACTCACAGTACAAGCCACAGATAACGCATGGAATGACCTAAACACTTCAACAGATGAGCTAACCAATGTACCCTTAAGCCTATTCCCCATTGAGTTCCTAGAGTATAACCTGCAAAATCTTAATCTTAAGCATTGGAAAAAGCGAGGGATAAATAATATCTCTGAAATAATAGAAGATAAGAGACTAATTCCATTCTCAACCTTACAAAGTAGGTTCAACTTACCACAATCTGAAACTTTCAACTATCTCAGAATACAAAATTTTTTGAGCAAACTTCTTGAACAGGCACCACAAATAAATAAGCATGTATAAGAGGGAAGAATGTGAAAAAAGGGATCACTTTCTATTATTCTCAGATAGGGAACAAATTGGTATTCAAAAAACTCAAACACATGTTAGCTTGGGAAAAAGAGCTGGGTAATACTATCACAGATAAGCAATGGAATGAAGCAGTATCCTTAACCCATTCAACTTTTAGGTGCACTTCTCACCAGGAAACTATTGTCAAAACTCAAATGTGTTGGTACTTCACCCCTCCAGACTCCACAATTGCTTCCCAAACACCCCACCAGGGTGTTGGAGATTATGCGGCCAAAAGGGAACATTACTTCACATACTGTGGGCATGCCCAAAAATCAGACCACTATGGGAAACAGCTTTTAATATTCTTAAAAAACTAGGGATTGAAAACGTCCCCTTCTCTCCAGAAACGGCACTACTTCTGATTGGAGTGTGGGGCTTCCCCAGAAAGCAGCGTGCCATTATTGCACATGTTCTAATGACAGTTAAGTTACTTATTACAAGACACTGGAAAGAACTCCATCCCCCTAACATACAAGAGGCAATAGCCCAACTAAACACCAATTGCATCTATGAGAAGGCGATAGCCACCCAAACAGATATTCTTAATGCCTTCCAAACTCAATGGGAGATCTGGTCAGGTAGTTCATATTTCAAAGAATAAGAAAGATTTGATAACATCTTAGATCTTAAAGGTTGTGTATGTAACCAAGACTGTAAGACAGAGGGTACTTGTTTATTAGTTTAAATGTTACCTTAGGTATTGTTAAATGTTACCTTAATTGTTTAATAGGTCATGAGAATATACATAATAATCTAAGATAGCTTGAACAGCACTGTATGCTAAAGATCTAGCAAGATGGATGATGTTTTCTTTAAGGCAACTAAATACACCATGTACAGTGTTTATTCACTTGTCAACCTGTAACAAGATGATTGTACAAACCGGAAAACTGTATGTCTGCACTCTCATGTATTTTTGGAAAACCAATAAAATTGCTTAAAAAAAAAAAAAAAGACATGAAAGCAGTCTCCACCATCACAGTCTCCAACATCACAGTCTCCACCATTGCAGCCTTCACCATCGCAGCCTCCACCATCACAGCCTTTACCATCACAGTGTCCACCATCACAGTCTTAACCATCGCAGTCTCCACAATCGCAGCCATCGCCATCACAGTCTCCACCATCGCAGCCTCCACCATCACAGCCTTCACCATCACAGTCTCCACCATCACAGCCTTTACCATCACAGTGTCCACCATCGCAGTCTTCAACATTGCAGTCTCCACAATCGCAGCCATCGCCATCACAGTCTCCACCATCGCAGCCTTCACCATCACAGCCTTTACCATCACAGTGTCCACCATCGCAGTCTTCACCATCGCAGTCTCCACAATCACAGCCTTCACCATCGCAGTCTCCACCATCACAGCCTTTAATATCACAGTGTCCACCATCGCAGTCTTCACCATCACAGCCTTTACCATCACAGTGTCCACCATCGCAGTCTTAACCATCGCAGTCTCCACAATCGCAGCCATCGCCATCACAGTCTCCACCATCGCAGCCTCCACCATCACAGCCTTCACCATCACAGTCTCCACCATCACAGCCTTTACCATCACAGTGTCCACCATCGCAGTCTTCAACATTGCAGTCTCCACAATCGCAGCCATCGCCATCACAGTCTCCACCATCGCAGCCTTCACCATCACAGTGTCCACCATCGCAGTCTTCACCATCGCAGTCTCCACCATCACAGCCTTTAACATCACATTGTGTTCACCATCGCCATCTCCACCATTGCAGTCTCCACCATTGCAGTCTCCACCATTGCAGTCTCCACCATCGCAGCCTCCACCATCGCAGTCTCCACCATCACAGCCTTCACCATCGCAGTCTCTACCTTCACAGCCTTAACCC
Source organism: Engystomops pustulosus (assembly GCF_040894005.1). Taxonomy (NCBI): domain Eukaryota; kingdom Metazoa; phylum Chordata; class Amphibia; order Anura; family Leptodactylidae; genus Engystomops; species Engystomops pustulosus. The sequence continues at coordinate 2,126,000 of NC_092418.1, read as the reverse complement.
TCGCAGTCTCCACCATCTCAGCCTTCACCATCACAGTCTCCATTATCACAGTCTTCACCATCACAGTCTTCACCATCACAGTCTCCAGTATCGCAGCCTCCACCATCACAGTCTTCACCATCACAGTCTCCAGCAACGCAGCCTCCACCATCACAGCATTCACCATCGCCGTCTCCACCATTTCAGTCTCCACCATCGCAGTCTCCACCATTACAGCCTTCACCATCACAGTCTCCACCATCGCAGTCTCCACCATTACAGCCTTCACCATCACAGTCTCCACCATCGCTGTTTTCACCATCACATTCTCCACCATCACAGTCTCCACCATCGCAGCCTCCACCATCACAGCATTCACCATCATAGTCTCCACCATCACAGTCTCCACCATCGCAGTCTCCACCATTACAGCCTTCAACATCACAGTCTCCACCATCGCTGTCTTCACCATCACATACTCCACCATCACAGTCTCCACCATCACAGCCTCCACCATCACATTCTCCACCATCACAGTCTCCAACATCACAGTCTCCACCATCACGGTCCTCACCATCACCGTCTCCACCATTGGAGTCTCCACCATTACAGCCTTCACCATCGCAGTCTCCACCATCACATTCTCCACCATCACAGTCTCCACCATCGCAGCCTGCACCATCCCAGCCTTAACCATCATAGTCTCCACCATCACAGTCCTCACCATCGCCGTCTCCACCATTGCAGTCTCCACCATCTCAGTCTCCACTATCACAGTGTAAACCATTGCAGTCTTTACCATCGCAGCCTTCACCATCGCAGTCTCCACCATCGCAGTCTTCACCATTGCATTCTTCACCATCGCCGTCTCCAACATTGCAGTCTCCACCATTGCACCCTTCACCATCGCAGTCTCCACCATCGCAGTCTCCACCATCACACCCTTCACCATCGCAGTCTCCACCATTGCAGTCTCCATCATCGCAGTCTTCACCATCGCAGCCTCCACCTTCACAGCATTCACCATCACAGTCTCCTCCATCGCAGTATCCACCATCACAGCCTTCACCATCGTAGCCTTCAACATCGCAGCCTTCACCATCGCAGACTTCACCATCGCAGTCTGCACCATCGCAGCCTTCACCATCGCAGCCTTCACCATCGCAGCCTTCACCATCACAGCCTTCATCATCGCAGCCTTCACTTTCGTAGTCTTCACCATTGCAGCCTTCAGCATCACCGCCTCCCCCATCACAGACTCCACCATCGCAGTCTCTGCCATCGCAGTCTTCACCAACGGCGTCTTCACCATTGCAGCCTCCATCATCGCAGCCTTCACCTTCGCAGCCTCCACCATCACAGCCTTCACCATCGCAGCCTTTACCATCACAGTCTCCACCATCACAGCCTTCACCATCGCAGCCTCCACCATCGCAGCCTTCACCATCACAGTCTCCACCATCGCAGTCTCCACCATCGCAGTCTCCACCATCGCAGCCTTCACCATAGCAGCCTTCACCATCGCAGCCTTCACCATCGCAGCCTTCATCATCGCAGCCTTCACCATCGCAGCCTTCACCATCGCAGCCTTCACCATCACAGCCTTCACCATCGCAGCCTTCACCATCGCAGCCTTCACCATCGCAGTCTCCACCATCGCAGCCTTCACCATCGCAGCCTTCACCATCGCAGCCTTCACCATCGCAGCCTTCACCATCGCAGTCTTTACCATTGCAGCCTTCAGCATCGCAGCCTCCCTTATCACAGACTCCACCATTGCAGCCTCCACCATCGCAGTCTTCACCATCGGCGTCTCCACCATTGCAGCCTTTAGCATCACAGACTCCACCATCGCAGTCTTCACCATCGGCGTCTCCACCATTGCAGCCTTCAGCATCACAGACTCCACCATCGCAGTCTTTGCCATCACAGTCTCCCCCATCACAGTCTCCCCCATCACAGACTCCACCATTGTAGTCTCCATCATCACATTTTCCACCATCGCAGTCACCGCTGAGGACACACACTTCTACCATCTCACCTGAACATCTAATGAAAGTTCTGCTGGTTCTGCTGTTTATAGTGTGATACATGTATCCATTCAATGTCTCCATGTATCTGAACGTAGCGGATACAACCTACTGGACGCGGCTTCTACTTTTGAGACACATTGCAGTATAAACCCCCGATAAGGTGCGGATCATAGGAGACTGATACACAGATAATATTACATTATAGAGTACAAACATTCATATGGACCAATAGGAGAGAGGCCTGGGTCACAAGAGCTTACAGTCTATGAGGATGAGGGGTGGACACAAGAGCTTACAGTCTATGAGGATGAGGGGGGCACAAGAGCTTACAGTCTATGAGGATGAGAGGGTCACAAGAGCTTACAGTCTATGAGGATGAGGGGTGGACACAAGAGCTTACAGTCTATGAGGATGAGGGGGGCACAAGAGCTTACAGTCTATGAGGATGAGGGGGTGACACAAGAGCTTACAGTCTATGAGGATGTGGGGGTGACACAAGAGCTTATAGTCTATGAGGATGAGGGGGTGACACAAGAGCTTACAGTCTATGAGGATGAGGGGGGCACAAGAGCTTACTGTCTATGAGGATGAGGGGGGTGACACAAGAGCTTACAGTCTATGAGGATGAAGGTTAACACAAGAGCTTACAGTCTATGAGGATGAGGGGATCACACAAGAGCTTACAGTCTATGAGGATGAGGGGGTGACACAAGAGCTTACAGTCTGAGGATGAGGGGGAGACACAAGAGCTTATAGTCTATGAGGATGAGGGGTGGACACAAGAGCTTACAGTCTATGAGGATGAGGGGGGCACAAGAGCTTACAGTCTATGAGGATGAGGGGTGGGGCAAAAGAGCTTACAGTCTATGAGGATGAGGGGGACACAAGAACTTACATTCTATGAGGATGAGCAGGTGACACAAGAGCTTACAGTCTATGAGGATGAGGGGGTGACATAAGAGCTAACAGTCTATGAGGATGAGGGAGGACACAAGAGCGTACAGTCTATGAGGATGAGGGAGACACAAGAGCGTACAGTCTATGAGGATGAGGGGGTGACACAAGAGCTTACAGTCTATGAGGATGAGGGGGTGACATAAGAGCTAACAGTCTATGAGGATGAGGGGGTGACATAAGAGCTTACAGTCTATGAGGATGAGGGGTGGACACAAGAGCTTACATTCTATGAGGATGAGGGGGACACAAGAGCTTACATTCTATGAGGATGAGGGGGTGACACAAGAGCTTACAGTCTATGAGGATGAGGGGGACACAAGAGCTTACATTCTATGAGGATGAGGGGGTGACACAAGAGCTTACAGTCTATGAGGATGAGGGGGACACAAGAGCTTACAGTCTATGAGGATGAGGGGGTGACACAAGAGCTTACAGTCTATGAGGATGAGGGGAGGACACAAGAGCTTACAGTCTATGAGGGGGAGACACAAGAGCTTACAGTCTATGAGGATGAGGTGAGGACACAAGAGCTTACAGTCTATGAGGATGAGGGGAGGACACAAGAGCTTACAGTCTATGAGGATGAGGAGGTAACACAAGAGCTTACAGTCTATGAGGATGAGGGGGTAACACAAGAGCTTACAGTTTATGAGGATGAGGGAGGACACAAGAGCTTACAGTCTATGAGGATGAGGGGGGACACAAGAGCTTACAGTCTATGAGGATGAGGGGGGGCACAAGAGCTTACAGTCTATGAGGATGAGGTGGTGACACAAGAGCTTACAGTCTATGAGGATGAGGGGGTGACATAAGAGCTTACAGTCTATGAGGATGAGGGGGTGACATAAGAGCTTACAGTCTATGAGGATGAGGGGTGGACACAAGAGCTTACAGTCTATGAGGATGAGGGTGGACACAAGAGCTTACAGTCTATGAGGATGAGGGGGACACAAGAGCTTACATTCTATGAGGATGAGGGGGTGACACAAGAGCTTACAGTCTATGAGGATGAGGGGGACACAAGAGCTTACAGTCTATGAGGATGAGGGGGAGACACAAGAGCTTACAGTCTATGAGGTTGAGGGGAGGACACAAGAGCTTACAGTCTATGAGGATGAGGGGGGGTCACAAGAGCTTACAGTCTATGATCATGAGGGGATGACACAAGAGCTCACAGTCTATGAGGATGAGGGGGTGACACAAGAGCTTACAGTCTATGAGGATGAAGGGGTGACACAAGAGCTTACAGTCTATGAGGATGAAGGGGTGACACAAGAGCTTACAGTCTTTGAGGATGAGGGGGTGACACAAGAGCTTACAGTCTATGAGGATGAGGGGGTGAGACAAGAGCTTACAGTCTATGAGGATGAGGGGGTGACACAAGAGCTTACAGTCTATGAGGATGAAGGGGTGACACAAGAGCTTACAGTCTTTGAGGATGAGGGGGTGACACAAGAGCTTACAGTCTATGAGGATGAGGGGGGGCATAAGAGCTTACAGTCTATGAGGATGAGGGGGGACACAAGAGCTTACAGTCTATGAGGATGAGGGGGTGACACAAGAGCTTACAGTCTATGAGGATGAGGGGGTGACACAAGAGCTTACAGTCTATGAGGATAAGGGGGTGACACAAGAGCTTACAGTCTATGAGGATGAGGGGGTGACACAAGAGCTTACAGTCTATGAGGATAAGGGGGTGACACAAGAGCTTACAGTCTATGAGGATGACGGGGTGACACAAGAGCTTACAGTCTATGAGGATGAGGGGGAACACAAGAGCTTACAGTCTATGAGGATGAGGGGGGGCACAAGAGCTTACAGTCTATGAGGATGAGGGGGAACACAAGAGCTTACAGTCTAAGAGGATGAGGGGGGTGACACAAGAGCTTACAGTCTATGAGGATGAGGGGGGACACAAGAGCTTACAGTCTATGAGGATGAGGGGTGACACAAGAGCTTACAATCTATGAGGATGAGGGGGTAACACAAGAGCTTACAGTCTTTGAGGATGAGGGGGAGACACAAGAGCTTACAGTCTATGAGGATGAGGGGGTGACACAAGAGCTTACAGTCTGAAGATGGTGGGGGTGACACAAGAGCTTACAGTCTATGAGGATGAGGGGGTGACACAAGAGCTTATAGTCTATGAGGATGAGGGGGTGACACAAGAGCTTACAGTCTATGAGGATGAGTGGGGCACAAGAGCTTACTGTCTATGAGGATGAGGGGGGTGACACAAGAGCTTACAGTCTATGAGGATGAAGGTTAACACAAGAGCTTACAGTCTATGAGGATGAGGGGATCACACAAGAGCTTACAGTCTATGAGGATGAGGGGGTGACACAAGAGCTTACAGTCTGAGGATGAGGGGGAGACACAAGAGCTTATAGTCTATGAGGATGAGGGGTGGACACAAGAGCTTACAGTCTATGAGGATGAGGGGGGCACAAGAGCTTACAGTCTATGAGGATGAGGGGGGGTCACAAGAGCTTACAGTCTATGATGATGAGGGGATGACACAAGAGCTTACAGTCTATGAGGATGAGGGGGTGACACAAGAGCTTACAGTCTATGAGGATGAGGGGGTGACACAAGAGCTTACAGTCTATGAGGATGAAGGGGTGACACAAGAGCTTACAGTCTTTGAGGATGAGGGGGTGACACAAGAGCTTACAGTCTATGAGGATGAGGGGGTGAGACAAGAGCTTACAGTCTATGAGGATGAGGGGGTGACACAAGAGCTTACAGTCTATGAGGATGAAGGGGTGACACAAGAGCTTACAGTCTTTGAGGATGAGGGGGTGACACAAGAGCTTACAGTCTATGAGGATGAGGGGGGGCATAAGAGCTTACAGTCTATGAGGATGAGGGGGGACACAAGAGCTTACAGTCTATGAGGATGAGGGGGTGACACAAGAGCTTACAGTCTATGAGGATGAGGGGGTGACACAAGAGCTTACAGTCTATGAGGATAAGGGGGTGACACAAGAGCTTACAGTCTATGAGGATGAGGGGGTGACACAAGAGCTTACAGTCTATGAGGATAAGGGGGTGACACAAGAGCTTACAGTCTATGAGGATGACGGGGTGACACAAGAGCTTACAGACTATGAGGATGAGGGGGAACACAAGAGCTTACAGTCTATGAGGATGAGGGGGGACACAAGAGCTTACAGTCTATGAGGATGAGGGGGAACACAAGAGCTTACAGTCTATGAGGATGAGGGGGGTGACACAAGAGCTTACAGTCTATGAGGATGAGGGGGGACACAAGAGCTTACAGTCTATGAGGATGAGGGGTGACACAAGAGCTTACAATCTATGAGGATGAGGGGGTAACACAAGAGCTTACAGTCTTTGAGGATGAGGGGGAGACACAAGAGCTTACAGTCTATGAGGATGAGGGGGTGACACAAGAGCTTACAGTCTGAAGATGGTGGGGGTGACACAAGAGCTTACAGTCTATGAGGATGAGGGGGTGACACAAGAGCTTATAGTCTATGAGGATGAGGGGGTGACACAAGAGCTTACAGTCTATGAGGATGAGTGGGGCACAAGAGCTTACTGTCTATGAGGATGAGGGGGGTGACACAAGAGCTTACAGTCTATGAGGATGAAGGTTAACACAAGAGCTTACAGTCTATGAGGATGAGGGGATCACACAAGAGCTTACAGTCTATGAGGATGAGGGGGTGACACAAGAGCTTACAGTCTGAGGATGAGGGGGAGACACAAGAGCTTATAGTCTATGAGGATGAGGGGTGGACACAAGAGCTTACAGTCTATGAGGATGAGGGGGGCACAAGAGCTTACAGTCTATGAGGATGAGGGGGGGTCACAAGAGCTTACAGTCTATGATGATGAGGGGATGACACAAGAGCTTACAGTCTATGAGGATGAGGGGGTGACACAAGAGCTTACAGTCTATGAGGATGAGGGGGTGACACAAGAGCTTACAGTCTATGAGGATGAAGGGGTGACACAAGAGCTTACAGTCTTTGAGGATGAGGGGGTGACACAAGAGCTTACAGTCTATGAGGATGAGGGGGTGAGACAAGAGCTTACAGTCTATGAGGATGAGGGGGTGACACAAGAGCTTACAGTCTATGAGGATGAAGGGGTGACACAAGAGCTTACAGTCTTTGAGGATGAGGGGGTGACACAAGAGCTTACAGTCTATGAGGATGAGGGGGGGCATAAGAGCTTACAGTCTATGAGGATGAGGGGGGACACAAGAGCTTACAGTCTATGAGGATGAGGGGGTGACACAAGAGCTTACAGTCTATGAGGATGAGGGGGTGACACAAGAGCTTACAGTCTATGAGGATAAGGGGGTGACACAAGAGCTTACAGTCTATGAGGATGAGGGGGTGACACAAGAGCTTACAGTCTATGAGGATAAGGGGGTGACACAAGAGCTTACAGTCTATGAGGATGACGGGGTGACACAAGAGCTTACAGACTATGAGGATGAGGGGGAACACAAGAGCTTACAGTCTATGAGGATGAGGGGGGACACAAGAGCTTACAGTCTATGAGGATGAGGGGGAACACAAGAGCTTACAGTCTATGAGGATGAGGGGGGTGACACAAGAGCTTACAGTCTATGAGGATGAGGGGGGACACAAGAGCTTACAGTCTATGAGGATGAGGGGTGACACAAGAGCTTACAATCTATGAGGATGAGGGGGTAACACAAGAGCTTACAGTCTTTGAGGATGAGGGGGAGACACAAGAGCTTACAGTCTATGAGGATGAGGGGGTGACACAAGAGCTTACAGTCTGAAGATGGTGGGGGTGACACAAGAGCTTACAGTCTATGAGGATGAGGGGGTGACACAAGAGCTTATAGTCTATGAGGATGAGGGGGTGACACAAGAGCTTACAGTCTATGAGGATGAGTGGGGCACAAGAGCTTACTGTCTATGAGGATGAGGGGGGTGACACAAGAGCTTACAGTCTATGAGGATGAAGGTTAACACAAGAGCTTACAGTCTATGAGGATGAGGGGATCACACAAGAGCTTACAGTCTATGAGGATGAGGGGGTGACACAAGAGCTTACAGTCTGAGGATGAGGGGGAGACACAAGAGCTTATAGTCTATAAGGATGAGGGGTGGACACAAGAGCTTACAGTCTATGAGGATGAGGGGGGCACAAGAGCTAACAGTCTATGAGGATGAGGGGTGGGGCAAAAGAGCTTACAGTCTATGAGGATGAGGGGGACACAAGAACTTACATTCTATGAGGATGAGGGGGTGACACAAGAGCTTACAGTCTATGAGGATGAGGGGGTGACATAAGAGCTAACAGTCTATGAGGATGAGGGGGTGACATACGAGCTTACAGTCTATGAGGATGAGGGGTGGACACAAGAGCTTACATTCTATGAGGATGAGGGGTGACACAAGAGCTTACATTCTATGAGGATGAGGGGGTGACACAAGAGCTTACAGTCTATGAGGATGAGGGGGACACAAGAGCTTACATTCTATGAGGATGAGGGGGTGACACAAGAGCTTACAGTCTATGAGGATGAGGGGGACACAAGAGCTTACATTCTATGAGGATGAGGGGGTGACACAAGAGCTTACAGTCTATGAGGATGAGGGGGACACAAGAGCTTACAGTCTATGAGGATGAGGGGGTGACACAAGAGCTTACAGTCTATGAGGATGAGGGGAGGACACAAGAGCTTACAGTCTATGAGGGGGAGACACAAGAGCTTACAGTCTATGAGGATGAGGTGAGGACACAAGAGCTTACAGTCTATGAGGATGAGGGGAGGACACAAGAGCTTACAGTCTATGAGGATGAGGAGGTAACACAAGAGCTTACAGTCTATGAGGATGAGGGGGTAACACAAGAGCTTACAGTTTATGAGGATGAGGGAGGACACAAGAGCTTACAGTCTATGAGGATGAGGGGGGACACAAGAGCTTACAGTCTATGAGGATGAGGGGGGGCACAAGAGCTTACAGTCTATGAGGATGAGGTGGTGACACAAGAGCTTACAGTCTATGAGGATGAGGGGGTGACATAAGAGCTTACAGTCTATGAGGATGAGGGGGTGACATAAGAGCTTACAGTCTATGAGGATGAGGGGTGGACACAAGAGCTTACAGTCTATGAGGATGAGGGTGGACACAAGAGCTTACAGTCTATGAGGATGAGGGGGACACAAGAGCTTACATTCTATGAGGATGAGGGGGTGACACAAGAGCTTACAGTCTATGAGCATGAGGGGGACACAAGAGCTTACAGTCTATGAGGATGAGGGGGTGACACAAGAGCTTACAGTCTATGAGGTTGAGGGGAGGACACAAGAGCTTACAGTCTATGAGGTGGTGACACAAGAGCTTACAGTCTATGAGGATGAGGGGTTGACATAAGAGCTTACAGTCTATGAGGATGAGGGGGTGACATAAGAGCTTACAGTCTATGAGGATGAGGGGGACACAAGAGCTTACAGTCTATGAGGATGGTGGGGTGACACAAGAGCTTACAGGCTATGAGGATGAGGGGAGGACACAAGAGCTTACAGTCTATGAGGATGAGGGGAGGACACAAGAGCTTACAGTCTATGAGGATGAGGAGAGGACACAAGAGCTTACAGTCTATGAGGATGAGGGGAGGACACAAGAGCTTACAGTCTATGAGGATGAGTAGGTAACACAAGAGCTTACAGTCTATGAGGATGAGGGGGTAACACAAGAGCTTACAGTCTATGAGGATGAGGGAGGACACAAGAGCTTACAGTCTATGAGGATGAGGGGGGACACAAGAGCTTAAAGTCCATGAGGATGAAGGGGTGACACAAGAGCTTACAGTCTATGAGGATGAGGGGGTGACACAAGAGCTTGCCGTCTATGAGGATGAGGGGGGGCACAAGAGCTTACAGTCTATGAGGATGAGGGGGTGACACAAGAGCTTACAGTCTGAGAATGAGGGGGAGACACAAGAGCTTATAGTCTATGAGGAGGAGGGGGTGACACAAGAGCTTACAGTCTATGAGGATGAGGGGGGCACAAGAGCTTACAGTCTATGAGGATGAGGGGTGGGGCACAAGAACTTACAGTCTATGAGGATGAGGGGGTGACACAAGAGCTTACAGTCTGAGGATGAGGGGGAGACACAAGAGCTTATAGTCTATGAGGATGAGAGGGTGAAACAAGAGCTTACAGTCTATGAGGATGAGGGGGACACAAGAGCTTACAGTCTATGAGGATGAGGGGGTGACACAAGAGCTTACAGTCTATGAGGATGAGGGGGTGACATAAGAGCTTACAGTCTATGAGGATGAGGGGGTGACATAAGAGCTTACAGTCTATGAGGATGAGGGGGTGACACAAGAGCTTACAGTCTATGAGGATGAGGGGGTGACATAAGAGCTTACAGTCTATGAGGATGAGGGGTGGACACAAGAGCTTACATTCTATGAGGATAGGTGTGGACACAAGAGCTTACATTCTATGAGGATGAGGGTGGACACAAGAGCTTACAGTCTATGAGGATGAGGGGGACACAAGAGCTTACAGTCTATGAGGATGAGGGGGTGACACAAGAGCTTACAGTCTATGAGGATGAGGAGGTGACACAAGAGCTTGCAGTCTATGAGGATAAGGGGGTGACACAAGAGCTTACAGTCTATGAGGATGAGGGGGTGACACAAGAGCTTACAGTCTATGAGGATAAGGGGGTGACACAAGAGCTTACAGTCTATGAGGATGACGGGGTGACACAAGAGCTTACAGTCTATGAGGATGAGGGGGAACACAAGAGCTTACAGTCTATGAGGATGAGGGGGGGCACAAGAGCTTACAGTCTATGAGGATGAGGGGGAACACAAGAGCTTACAGTCTATGAGGATGAGGGGGGTGACACAAGAGCTTACAGTCTATGAGGATGAGGGGGGACACAAGAGCTTACAGTCTATGAGGATGAGGGGTGACACAAGAGCTTACAATCTATGAGGATGAGGGGGTAACACAAGAGCTTACAGTCTTTGAGGATGAGGGGGAGACACAAGAGCTTACAGTCTATGAGGATGAGGGGGTGACACAAGAGCTTACAGTCTGAAGATGGTGGGGGTGACACAAGAGCTTACAGTCTATGAGGATGAGGGGGTGACACAAGAGCTTATAGTCTATGAGGATGAGGGGGTGACACAAGAGCTTACAGTCTATGAGGATGAGTGGGGCACAAGAGCTTACTGTCTATGAGGATGAGAAGGGTTACACAAGAGCTTACAGTCTATGAGGATGAAGGTTAACACAAGAGCTTACAGTCTATGAGGATGAGGGGATCACACAAGAGCTTACAGTCTATGAGGATGAGGGGGTGACACAAGAGCTTACAGTCTGAGGATGAGGGGGAGACACAAGAGCTTATAGTCTATGAGGATGAGGGGTGGACACAAGAGCTTACAGTCTATGAGGATGAGGGGGGCACAAGAGCTTACAGTCTATGAGGATGAGGGGGGGTCACAAGAGCTTACAGTCTATGATGATGAGGGGATGACACAAGAGCTTACAGTCTATGAGGATGAGGGGGTGACACAAGAGCTTACAGTCTATGAGGATGAGGGGGTGACACAAGAGCTTACAGTCTATGAGGATGAAGGGGTGACACAAGAGCTTACAGTCTTTGAGGATGAGGGGGTGACACAAGAGCTTACAGTCTATGAGGATGAGGGGGTGAGACAAGAGCTTACAGTCTATGAGGATGAGGGGGTGACACAAGAGCTTACAGTCTATGAGGATGAAGGGGTGACACAAGAGCTTACAGTCTTTGAGGATGAGGGGGTGACACAAGAGCTTACAGTCTATGAGGATGAGGGGGGGCATAAGAGCTTACAGTCTATGAGGATGAGGGGGGACACAAGAGCTTACAGTCTATGAGGATGAGGGGGTGACACAAGAGCTTACAGTCTATGAGGATGAGGGGGTGACACAAGAGCTTACAGTCTATGAGGATAAGGGGGTGACACAAGAGCTTACAGTCTATGAGGATGAGGGGGTGACACAAGAGCTTACAGTCTATGAGGATAAGGGGGTGACACAAGAGCTTACAGTCTATGAGGATGACGGGGTGACACAAGAGCTTACAGACTATGAGGATGAGGGGGAACACAAGAGCTTACAGTCTATGAGGATGAGGGGGGACACAAGAGCTTACAGTCTATGAGGATGAGGGGGAACACAAGAGCTTACAGTCTATGAGGATGAGGGGGGTGACACAAGAGCTTACAGTCTATGAGGATGAGGGGGGACACAAGAGCTTACAGTCTATGAGGATGAGGGGTGACACAAGAGCTTACAATCTATGAGGATGAGGGGGTAACACAAGAGCTTACAGTCTTTGAGGATGAGGGGGAGACACAAGAGCTTACAGTCTATGAGGATGAGGGGGTGACACAAGAGCTTACAGTCTGAAGATGGTGGGGGTGACACAAGAGCTTACAGTCTATGAGGATGAGGGGGTGACACAAGAGCTTATAGTCTATGAGGATGAGGGGGTGACACAAGAGCTTACAGTCTATGAGGATGAGTGGGGCACAAGAGCTTACTGTCTATGAGGATGAGGGGGGTGACACAAGAGCTTACAGTCTATGAGGATGAAGGTTAACACAATAGCTTACAGTCTATGAGGATGAGGGGATCACACAAGAGCTTACAGTCTATGAGGATGAGGGGGTGACACAAGAGCTTACAGTCTGAGGATGAGGGGGAGACACAAGAGCTTATAGTCTATGAGGATGAGGGGTGGACACAAGAGCTTACAGTCTATGAGGATGAGGGGGGCACAAGAGCTAACAGTCTATGAGGATGAGGGGTGGGGCAAAAGAGCTTACAGTCTATGAGGATGAGGGGGACACAAGAACTTACATTCTATGAGGATGAGGGGGTGACACAAGAGCTTACAGTCTATGAGGATGAGGGGGTGACATAAGAGCTAACAGTCTATGAGGATGAGGGGGTGACATAAGAGCTTACAGTCTATGAGGATGAGGGGTGGACACAAGAGCTTACATTCTATGAGGATGAGGGGTGACACAAGAGCTTACATTCTATGAGGATGAGGGGGTGACACAAGAGCTTACAGTCTATGAGGATGAGGGGGACACAAGAGCTTACATTCTATGAGGATGAGGGGGTGACACAAGAGCTTACAGTCTATGAGGATGAGGGGGACACAAGAGCTTACATTCTATGAGGATGAGGGGGTGACACAAGAGCTTACAGTCTATGAGGATGAGGGGGACACAAGAGCTTACAGTCTATGAGGATGAGGGGGTGACACAAGAGCTTACAGTCTATGAGGATGAGGGGAGGACACAAGAGCTTACAGTCTATGAGGGGGAGACACAAGAGCTTACAGTCTATGAGGATGAGGTGAGGACACAAGAGCTTACAGTCTATGAGGATGAGGGGAGGACACAAGAGCTTACAGTCTATGAGGATGAGGAGGTAACACAAGAGCTTACAGTCTATGAGGATGAGGGGGTAACACAAGAGCTTACAGTTTATGAGGATGAGGGAGGACACAAGAGCTTACAGTCTATGAGGATGAGGGGGGACACAAGAGCTTACAGTCTATGAGGATGAGGGGGGGCACAAGAGCTTACAGTCTATGAGGATGAGG